>NW_015150763.1:778718-812948 GCF_000732505.1 Cyprinodon variegatus | reverse complement strand
AGCTCGTTAGTCCTCTCTTTGTTCAGTTTACCATAAATACTATCCTTGTGCAGTACCTCAGTGCTGGTTGCTCGTCTCTCCTCGCCTTTCCCTGACTCCACATGCTCTTTTCCCCTGATGTCACCATGGTTCTGGTTAAGTTTTGCATTTTAGGTTGGATTTTGGATTACTGCTTCTGTTACCTGAGTTGATTCATTAAAAACTGCAAGAACTCACTGCTGCCTCTCCGCCTCTGCATTTGGGTCCTAGAACCTAAATGTTGAGATCTGGAGGTCTGTCCACTTTCTCCACCAGAGGGCGTACGAGATCTCCTGGAGCCGGAGCTGCTTGCAACCACCTGTCGCTCATCGGCTCATCAGGAGATCCGTATTTAAGGAGGCAGAGGACTTCTCTCCAGTGCCAGAGTGTTGCCAGTAATGATTGAACCTGCCTGAAACCTGAAACCCTGAAGAGTTTGTCTGCCGGTGACCTGCCTGTCTGTTCTCAGAAGAACTCTGGAGAACAATTCCTGTCAAAGATCTGCCTGTCCGCTCTCAGAAGAAACTGGAAGGAAAACTCAAATCTGTTATCTGCCAACACTCAAACCAAGCTCTGCCTCCGCCTAGCCCTCAGCCTTCCGACAGCCTCTGGACCCTCAAGGTTCCCCCCCTCTGCTGCTCAGCTCAACTCCAGAACAGGTACAGCCCTGCATGCTTTCACCCTGCTAATTACCTGGACATCCACTAACTCCTCTGTCCCCCTCTGCAGTAAACCCACTCGTGACCAGTCCTGGATCTGATAACTCTGTGTGCATTTCTGAACCCATTCGTGACCAGACGAATTCCCTTCTGGATCTGTTCATTCTTTGTGCTTAAACGTTTCAATAAATCTTTGAACTTTTCTCCAGCCTCTGAGTGTTCTGCATGTGGGTTAGACACCTTAAGCCATACAGGACACTAAATAGATCTATTATATATACATTTCCTACATCATGCATTAGTTTCAAGAGCTTTTTGTTGTGTTCAAAGTTGGATTTGGACATTTGTTTTTTTGTTTCTGCATTTGTTGTTTGAAATTATGTTATTAATAAAAAAAAAATACTTTATTCTTACAATTGCAGAATTTAGTCCCTGCTTTATATCTGCTAATTCAGTTCATTTATGTAGTGCCAATTCACAACACGTCACCTCTGAGCAATTTAACTTAAGCAATTTGCTAAGATGATACAGTCAGATTTGTTAAAAGTTGGTTAAAAAGACTGCAGAAGTGGCAGGAGATCAGATCCAAGGAGAGAAAGGAAAAATTGTTAATCCAGAGGGTGAAGCCAAGAGGCCTCCAGGTTCAGGTTCAGGTTCAGGTTCAGTCCATAGTAGAATCCAACAGTCCGAAAACAGGTCAGACAAACAGATCAGACATGGGAAGGCAGGCTCAAAGGTCCAAATACAGAAACGGGTAGGGATCAGGCAATCAGAAAACTATAAGAAATGCTAGAAAACTCTCACAGCAAAGGCTCAGTAATAATCTGGCGCTGACAACTGGGAGCAAGCAGCTTAAATAGAGGCAGGAGCAGGTGGAATGAAATGAGCAGTAATGAGAAACCAGGCAGAGTTAGACAGGTAAATGAAATGAGCTATTATGCCAGTCATTAGCGCCAAGATCATGACAGAACCACCACAGAACCACAGAACTCTTCTAGGGCTGTGGTTGCTGGAGGGTAATGAGTTCTGGAATTAATCTCTTGAGATCTGGGTAACAGGAGACCAGGGGCGGCAGAGAGTCCAGTACGTCCCAGCCGAGTCACTAACCCGCCCCCGGACAGGATCACACTAGGTGTCCCTCTCAGCCACAGTGGAAACACAGGTTTAGCTGATGACGTTGATTCCTCTCCACCTTGGACAGGTGTGCACATCCCAGCTGCATAAGTTCGGTATCTGGAATTTGAGCCAGATCAGGAACCCACACAGGTGCAAAGTGGGCACGGCAAGAAACTGGTCGAGGGTAAGCCGATGCCAGCGCTCTCCATTCTCTCCGATGTTCTGTGAGGCGAAGATCTATCTGGTTGGCAAGGTTCTCCAGCTGCTTCCGGGGTAGTCATGGGTTGAAAGTTCATTCTTTATCCTTTCGTGAAGGCCAAAAAAGAAAACATTCATGACGGTGCCCTTATACCATGTAGTTTTGGCGGATAACTAGTGGAAGTCATATAACAATTACGGATTGATCACCCTGCCTGAGTGACAGAAGTTCCTTTGAAGCTTCTCTATTAGGAAGAACTGGGCAAAAAAATGTATTTGTTCGTTAGTAAAGTTATTTTATGAATTACACAGGTGAGGATTGTTTTGCCACTTTGATGTACCCAAAAACTAAGCCTTGCCCTCTAACAGAGATGTTACAAAGCCACTTAAGCTCTATCAGAGGGAAATGCAGAGGGCTGAAGTTCGAAGTGAATTTCCCACTATGTCAAGAAGGCCTGACAATGCTCTGAATCACCCTTAAACATTTCAGGAGGGGACAGACGTGGTTCCAGACAAGCTGATCTATCAGCAGGTGATGTAAGCGGGGCACCTATCAAAGGTGGGGGAGTGGGAGCAGGGGTAGCCTGATTATGCAGATAACTGAGAATCTCCCACATGTCTAATTCAAGCTGAGATGGAGGCAGGAGCAGGTGGATCAGATGAGCAGTAATGAAGCATTGAACCATAGAAAACGTTATTTGTTAGAAAAGGTAATGGTAAACTAGATCAAAGTTAGCAGATTCAATTTGATTCAGTTTATTTTTATAGCTCCAATTCACAACATATTACATTTTAAGGCACTTTACGGGGACTCTACAAGCATTGTTAGTGTGAGGGATTGCCTTTGAGTCAATGAGTCGATGCAATCAACTGGTTTTCCTTAGATAGAAAACTTTGAATCAATTTTACTGTGATCTGGTGAACTGTAAAGTGCCTTAAGATGACATGTTGTGAATTGGCGCTATATAAATCAACTGAATTGATTTGAAAGAAATAATTACATCTACATAAGATGAAACTTGGTTATATAAGTTAATATAAGTTATAAGTAAATATAACTTGGAGGAGGAATTTAAATTCTAATCTGAATTGAACAGGAAGTCAAAGAAATGAAGTTAAGGAGGAGAAATATATCTCTATTTAATTTTTAGAACTCTAGCTGCAGCATTTTGGAGCAACTTGAGGCTTTTAAATAGATTTTTGATAGTCAAGAATTAGTAGAATCTAGCCTTGAAGTCAAAATACATGGACTAGTTTCTCAGCAGCACCCCTAGACAAGATGTTTTGTAAGTCATGCAATATTCCGGATATTAAAGGAGGGAATTCTAGAAACATGTCTGAAAGGGGATTTAAATGACAAGTCCTAATAAAAATAACAAGTTTTTTTTTTTACATTATCTGTTTCTAATTTAATGCCATCCAGATGAATTTACTGATTAATCAGCTTTTTTTCAAAGACTTTGCTCCAAAGACCTTGACTTCAAGGCATGCCTGTAGTTTTTATAATGGGTTAATTTGATTATGATTCATGGACAAATGTAGCTGAGTATCATCAGCATAACAGTAGAAGTTACTCCCATGGTGTTTGATGATTCTACCAGTTGGGAGCCAATGACAGGTATAGATATAAGTCAATTACCTGAGGCAATGAGAATATCATGAATGAATACTGTTTCAATGCTATGATGAGCTTTAAAACCTAAATGACCCTTCAAATATGTCACTACAGTGTAAGCTCTGTCTTTAATTTTTCAAGAATTTCAGTTAAGATAGAAAGATAAGATATAGGTCTATAATTGAACGAGTAATTTTGATTGAGAAAAGGTTTCTTAAGTAAAGGTTTAATTATAGCTACCTTAAAAACCTGTGTATTATGGAGAGATTCATAATATCTAAAATGGAACAGTTGAAATCAGAAGGAATACTTCCATAAATAACTTGTTTGAAATTGATTTCTAACATACAGGTAGAAGGCGTATGTTCCTATTCTCATCTTTGGTCATGAAAATCTGGATCACGAGTGAAATAACGAGATCCTGGATGTAAGCGGCTGAAATGAGTTTCCTCGGCAGGGTGGCTGGGCCCTCCCTTAGAGAAAAGGGTGGCGAGGTCGGTCATCTGGGAGAGGCACAGTGAATAGCCGCTTCTCCTTCACATGGAGAAGAGTCGGGAAGGTGTCTTTGACTTTTTTTTGGATGTCCCTTGGACAAGACTTTTCGGAGATGTTTGAGGCATGTCCCCCTGATAGAAACGACACACAATGACCCTAGGCCTGGGAACGCATCGGGTTTCCCTCAGCAGAGCTGGATGAGGTGTTTGGACAGAGGGTAGTCCTGGAGTCTATACTGGTACAGCGGCCCCTGGTCTGGGATAAAGTAGAAAAAGATGAGTGTGTGATTTCAGGCAAGAGTAGTCAGGCAAGAATAGAAACACCACAAATGAGTCGCCAGCACATCACAACACTGAATCATAAACAACTATCATAAACGTTTATGCATGCATAGACTCACACTAAAAATCATTTCAGAATCTTTTTATTAAGCCAAAAATATCCCTTGGACAATGGGAGAAACTCAGAGTACCTGAAGAAAACCCATTCCTGTCCAGGGAGATCTCCACACATAGAGATACCTTTCAAGATTGTAAAACAGGCAGGTTTTAGCACAAGGAAGCAATGCCAACTCCCAGAGCCATAATGCAGCCCACATTATTAACCTCTGTTAATAATCTGGGTTAAGCTTCATGCTACACCACTAAAGTAAGGTTATTTAATGTGTTGAGGGGGACAGGTTACACATCACCTTGAGCGATCCAGTCACACAGACTGGTGGTTAGCGAAAAATTTGTGTAGGCGGTGTCGCCGTGCTGAAGCCTGAGAAAATTTTTGCAGTGAGACAAGTTGGAAAATCCAGCCTTTAAATTGCATCCAAAGTACCTATTCGTGTTTGAGTTGAGAACTTGAATAAGTCTCTAACTGGATGAAACGACTGTCTGGGAATGACCTCGGTGTGTAGAAGTAATTAAGGGACGCAGTTTTGCCATAACCTAAAAGTGGTTTCATAACGACTCCGAGCACAGTGTTCCCAGTGACATTAAAGGAAGTTGTGCTGAAGTTCTTTACCAGTTGTTGAACACAGTAACACTGTTTTTCAATTTTTGTCGCTGCTTTATGTATTATCAGCTATGACTGTGTCATTCACTCAGACATAAGGAGCTTAAAATATAAATAATAATACATAAAGCAGCTGGAAAACCAAAGAGCCCTGCACTGGCTTCTCCGTCAACATATGCTTGGAAAGAAGTATGTGTTAGAAAGAACAGTTGCATGCAGTAAAACAGAAAACTGCTAAAGCTGTAAACTCAGGCTGCACAACCTTTTGGGCATCTTAGACGTTTTCCTGCTGAATATAAACCCCTTACCCCTCTCTCCCATTTAGCCTGGAGCATAGTGTGATTTACTGTCTGAAAAACACATAGGTTAGGGATAAAAAACAAAGCAAAAACAGTCAAACAAACTCAATAAAAGCAGTTGTCATATCAGCAGCTTGGCGAAAGAGGTTAGATAGGTGAAGAAGTTGTTCATCTGACTTGACATCTTTATCTTTACAGCTTGTTGTCACAATGTTCCGCTTTCCACCACTTTGTAAAAACTGCTTTTATATCTTCCTTTTTTCTTTTCAGTGTAATGCCCCCCCTTCACTCATTCTGTCTTTCTTATTTGATACGTTAGGCAGCGAACAGCCAGAGCAATGGCTTTAACAGACCTACCTGTAGGGCTGCTTAAGGCGGCGCTTTCATCTGGGCTCTGGAGAAAGAAGCCTCTGGCCTTGAAACAGCTGTGAGAAGCTGGGAGTAAGAGCATTACGAAAAAAGGCAGAGAAGAAAGAAGGGAAATTCAATGGTCCTCTGGGAATCATGCGTCCATATACCACTTTGCTCTTTTTTTCCCTCTCTCCTTATGTGTAGCTTTCTTCTTATTTTTTTTATTTATATGTTTATCCTCACTGCTAAAGAAAAGATATATTTAAATTATTTTAAGTGATTTTGATTCTGTCCCCTGGGTTCAATCTACCCCATGTGCATATTAGGTTGTTTCTAAAGTTGATGTTCTGGACAGGACTTGTTTTTTCAGAGTTAGGAACCGGAAGTCTTTTTCACTTAGCCCAAAAAACATCATAATGTGACTTTTTATTAAGATGCCATCAGTTCCAAAGGTAGGTAGTAGCTAGTTACATTGACGCAGCTGCATTTACTTGAGTAACTTAAAAAAAAAAAAACCTTTTATGAGTAGTTTTACTGCATGGTACGTTTTACTTTTTCTTGGGTAATAGTATGATAAGGTATCACTTCTCTTGAGTAAAATTTCTGGCTACTCTACACAACACACGCAACTTCACTCAATAAAGAACAACATTGTTTTTAACAAAAAATACACCAGAGACACACAACTACAGTTTATGTTTAAATGAAAATTCCTTTTGTACTCAAGCTTAATTTGTTTAATTTTATTTTCAATCTGCTCATTTTGCTTTGCTTTTGTTCAGTTGAAAATACAACAAATACTATATTTTAAAATAGTTTATCAGAGAGGATTCCAAGGACAACAAGCTGAACTGTTTGGTGAGCATGGAAGGAGATGGAAAACTGAGCATGTCCCTACTAAAACAGAAGAGAAACACAAAAAAACACAAACACATTAAAGATGCTCTCCAAACCTATGGATACCCAAACTGGGCCTTTATCAAATCAGCAAGGAAATCCAAAAGACACACAGCAGAACATCAGAATCAGAATCAGAATCAGAAATACTTTAATAATCCCAGAGGGAAATTACTTTTCCAGTCTTCTCACATAACTGTGAGAAGACTAAACGCAAAAATGTCGAACCAAACAAGATCCGTAGACAGAGACTAGTGCATCCTGAAGACAAAACCTAAGATGAGCGGAGTGGTGTATGCAGTTCAATGCAGTGAGGTTTGCTCTGATCTTTATATTGGAGAAACCAAACAACCTCTCCACAGACACATGGCTCAACAAAGACTGACTACCTCCTCCGGAAGAAACTCTGCTGTCCACCTACACCTTAAGGACAAAGGACATTCATTTGAGGTTTACTTGAAAAACCTACAATGCAGTGAAAGAGTTGATTCCTTCCTGCTATCATCTCAATCCTCATCACCATGCAGGGTACCAAAACATCTCACCTGGCCAGCCAGGCCAACAATGACCCTAAAGACTCCCTTTTCAAAGGCATGTGCCAGTATTGGATTTTGCAGGCCTACAAAGACCTCAACCACTCGCCGGGTGGACCTGTTTTTTTGGTTCAATTTGTACGTTTTCTAAGCCATCACAAGGCTTTTGTTTGGGCCACTCTATACATTTTGAATTGAGAAGGCTTCCTGGATGGGAAGCAAAATGTGTTGAAAACAAAGTCCAGTGGTTTGTTTTTTAACCATTTTTTTAAATAAAAAGCATGATTACAATGAATAGATTCTGATCAAACAATCTTTCTATTGCCAGGTGTCTTAAAAATGGGGAATGTGATCGTAAAGTACTACTTTGGTTTTTTATTTTTAGAATATTCCTGCAGCACTGGCTCTTCTTCCAGTTTAAAGCATGGTTTAAGAGATGTTGCAACTTATCTAAGGATTACTTCGTCCTCCACCATGTTGATCTTTCCTTCCCTGGAGAATCAGCACACAGAGAGAAAGAGATACACTTTAAAATCCCATTGAACAGAGTAAGATGAAAGGATGAGAGATGTGGGTGGTTGGATAACCAGATTGGTTTGGAATGGCAGGTAGCAGAGTGAAGAAACAGAAAGAGGAAAGGGCACTTTAAGGTCTAGAAGAGGTCAAACCAGAGGACCTGGCTGGTGTTGAGTACTGTTGTGTTTCTTCCGTTTAGTTCAAAGGCAGGCTAATAATTTTACCATGCTCGGTCTACAGAGATTTCAGGATTATTGGGCTGCTTTCAGATCCTATTTTCTCCAACTGAGGACTTAACCATTCATCTCCCATTACACAATAAAAAGGGAACACAGTAAACCTAGTTCATGTTCAAAGGAAAATAGACTCTTTACTAAATACCGAATTCAAGAGCTATATTTATTTGATTTTTGTAAAGGTTTTGAAATCTTTAAAAAGAAAAAAACAACAATAATTATGAAATGCACAATGCAGTTACAGTAATATCTTGCCAAAATATATTTACTAATTCTGTCAACCTTGATGGCAGCAACTGCCATCAAGCATGTATTGATATCAATCTTCATCATCTCCAACGGTTGATTTGATTTACATTGAAGAGATGTGAAGCATGAACTGGCTACAATCCCACTACATCATCTCAGTTCGATTTCTGGAATATGATAGGCCAATCTAAAATTTCTGTTTTGTTTATATTATCCTTTTTTATAGCCAGATAGTAGAACTCCCTGGTGTTTGGTGGATCATTGTTTTGCTGAACGTTTTCTTTTCAGGCAACAGTGGATTTGGAATAGGAACCGTTTATGGATGTTTGCCTGTTCTGCCATATTGTGCAGGTGCTTTGTAGGACCCAGGTGCAGGAAGGAGTGTCAGATAAGTATAGTAATATTTTATTAAAAAAAACTAAAAAATAAAAAACATAACATCATAAAACCTGATACATAAAAGAATGTGAGATGATTATTGGAGAACCTACCTTAAGCAAATTAGTTTAGAAAAAAACAGACAACAATGCCAAAATGGCTGGCATGGGACCATGGCAAAAGGCTAGTAAATAGAATATCCAGAGTTCAGGGGTACAACAAGGAGATCTCCCCAAGCGGCACAGAGTTTAGGAGGGCGACCTTGAGGTCGTCTAAAAAAAGTACAGAGTAGGGCACAGGTGACAGAGGTCAGGAGGCCAGTAAAGTACCAGCCAATAAGAGTAGTCCTTGGGGTTGAAACCCACAGAGGAGCTCTAGAGACTACAGACTATGCAGTGCGTATTGAGACTGGCATCAGATGAGAACCCTATGAGTAACATACAGTGGAGGTTGAAGACAGGAGATTTTAAAAGATCCATGTAAAATGTCAGGGTAACCCTGGACCAGCTCTGTACTGCGGCTTGAAGACAGGAAGGACACTCAATGAAGCTCTGAAGAAGGAGAAAAAGGAATTTCTCACCTGGACCATCCTGTTAATATCTATGGGTCAGGAGACAGAGGAAAGTCCACCTAGGCACTGTTGTTGGAGGTAATTCCATCAGGAGAACTTGAGATCAGACATGTGAAGCTTAAGTGGAGTTGAGGAAAGCAGCATATGAGCAGTAGATTAAGACCATGATGATGGAAAAGAAGCTAAAGACTGCAGAGTGGGAGTCTCTGAGGTACATATTGCAGACCAGGGAGCTGCCGTATGCTGAAGCTTGCTGATTTGTGGCATACTGTGGCTAGAAGCAGATTCTAGTCATCTTAGCAGACAAGATTATTTCAGATGCACAGGGATGCATGAGGCAGACCCAAGAGCTTCTGGTGTTTCCAGTGGGAGAAAGAGGAAATAGGAAGGGCTGAGACTGTGGGAGAAAGGAACCGTAGTTGTTGGGTTGAAACCTGCTGATCCTGGTTGTGGAATAGCAAGGTGTCAGGCACGGATTACTAAAATGGGATAGAACAGAGAAACAAGCTTCCTTGGCACCGGGCGGATGATTCACATAGGGGAGATGGAGAGGAGAGTTCCATTTGGGCCAGTTCCCAAAGGAGGGATCACCAACTTAGAGCCTTTGAATGGCAATTATAACTAAACCCTGGCATATTTTTCTCAACAATACTTTAAGAGAGAGTGAGAGAAATGGGAGCATAAGAGCATATACACTGAAAAATCACATTGAATACCTGTATGATAAAGGAAGAAAATGAAAGGCCTCTGGCATAGTGTAAGCTGGGAGACTAAGGAAGGTGAACAAATTAGAACAAAGGATGTCATGATTTGTGGAGGTGACCTGACAATAAGAAACACCACAAGACTTAACAGAAAACAGGCGAGTGAGGCTCAGAACAGAGTACCCAGTTTACAAAGCAGACAGACAGTTCGATATCGCAAAAGCATAAATAAAAAATTTTCTCATTCTTAGACTCATCCACGACCTCCGACACGAAAAACTTTCCTCCTCTTGCATGTTTCTGCCGTCCATATAGTTCCTTGACAGTGTCGTCTTTAAGCCTACATTCACACTACAGCCTGAAGTGACCCAAATCCGATTTTTTTGGCTGATATGCGACCTGGATCTGATCTTTTCATGGCTGTCTGAACAACACAGATCTGATTTTTTCTAATGCGACCCAGGCCACTTTGCTATGTGGTCCTGAATCCGATACGAATCTGATCTTTTCAAATGCAACTTTTGTCTGAACGGCTTCATCCGACCTGAATGCCATTAATACCTGACAAAGGTCACTATTCTGTGTCTTGCTACGCAGAAGCAGCAATAAAAACAACAACCATGGCAAATGATGATGTGGAGAGCAGTACACCTCAACATTTGGATACCTGTAGCCAGGGCACTCTGCCTGCAGCTCAAAGTAGGATTTATAGTAATTCCTGGGAGAAAAAAAACATGGTGTAAAAAAAAAAAAAAAACCCAAAAAACTAAAATGCAGATACCAAAAATGGTTGCATTATTTTCATTTTAGAGTGTTATTTTGATCTTGTGTTCTTTGGGTAACATTTAAATAGTATAATAATATAATTATTTCCTTGTGGTTTGCGTAAAAGGATTTTGGAGCTAATAGTGTCACATGTGACATAAACACAGTGACTCAGGTTCATGTTCTTGTGCTATTGTGGAGTTTAATTTATACTGCAAATATTCACCTGATAATTGATGATATCTGTGTGTTACAGACCCTGGTTGCGTGCACTGAAGTATATATGACAATAAAGTAGTGAATCTCAATCTATTTATTTATTTTTATCTATTGTATTTTAAATAGGCCTATAAAATGACTTCCAGTGGCCCTGGACAGATATGAAGGAAACCAGGGGGAGAAACAGAAGCTTTACAAAAATACTATTTTGCTGAACAAGAACACAATGACAGACAAAGGAACAAATTTAAAAGACAATAATAACAATAGAAAAATGAAGAAATTAGAAACATAAGATAAATCCAAACACCCAGTGATCATAACATCCTCTTTATAGTTTATATATATTGATTCCTTATTTATCCAAAATATTTTAACTGAAAACAAATAAAACCAATCAACCATCAAGTCAAAACTGGTGTTTCAGGTACAAGGTTTATTGGACATTTAGCAAAAACTAATGAATTTATGTGAGCAAAGAATATAGGATTTATTATATCAGATTTAAATCATATTGTTAAATACAGGATGTACATATTACATAATATTATGATCAACAGAATATTACACTCTCAGAAATTCCCCCTAAATGCATTAAAGATGAAATAATGGTAAGTGTGTTTCTTCTTATTTATAAAGGAAATGTAAAGAAGAAGCTAATTTTGGCAACTCATTTATGCCTTTGTCATTCTCACTATAATTTATCTACAACACAATGATTCAAAAATTCTTTTAAAGTCCCACTAATAATTATTTCAGACAATTACAGTATATGTCGTGTTTGGTGCTGAGGGTGAAGCCAAATATGCAGAGGCCAAAAACTGCACATTAAGAAGGTCTCAGTCAAAAAAAAAAAAAAAAATGAACGTTTGAAAAAGTTCAAGTCTAATTTTAGAAAAGCCAGGAAGCAAACAAATAAATAATAAAGCTGTTGCATAACATATAAACAGTAAGATACTATGATTGACTCTAAAGCATGTAAATGTGATGGTATGCAGGTAATCAGATGTCCCTGTGACTAGGCCAGGATTAGCTGTCCCGCCCTGTTTCTGTCTTTAAACTAACAGGCTGCTGCCCTCTATAACTCTCATACATCTGAGTCCAATAACTAGGCTCTACCACATGGCTAGAAAACAGATTTCACTTTTTAAAATGCTCATATTTACTAGACGTTTGACACATTCATAACACACATGAACATTGACTGACATCTGTGGAGCATACTTTATTTCAATGCATCTGGATCGTAACAGCGTACAGTAATCATGACATCAGCTCACAGCATGTTTGTAGGACAACCAGATAGTTTGGACATTAACATAATCAACCCTTGGACCAGTAAAATATTTCAGGGTGTTTGTTTCATCTCAGCTATTGCAGGGACACAGGTACAGGGATAAAGAACAATGAAAGTCAGTGACTCTTTCAAATAAATTGTAAAGCAGAAATGGTGTCAGTGATCTTGTTCGCTCAGACCTGCCAGGCATGCGGCAGATCAATTTACATCAAATGGGAATGCCACTCATTGTAGGAATTTATATGTGTTATTACTATGGTCTAGACAGTCTTAGACGGATGTCATGGAGATGTCAAACTGGACCTCCTCCATAAAGGGGTGGAACTTTGTTGAAAAAAAGCGACAAAGTCCAAACAGAGAATTAAAAATGTCAACAAGATGATTTTGTAATTGTGATTGTAATTCTTTTTTTCCCAATAAGATCAACTACAAAAACTGTGAAACAATGCTGACAGCTTTAACAATGCAAAAGAAATACATTATCTAAAAGACCCCCCCCACCCCTTTTTCTTTTTCAAATAACTTTTCCCTCGCTGCCAACCACTTTCAACTTTCTTTTTAAAGAAAAACAATAAGTTAAGGGTCTTAAACAGATGAAATGACTTGTAAGATTTCCTGTGGTGTGACAGCGCCTTGGGTCACTTTTCTGGGAATTCCATTTTCTGGTCCATAACTACCAATAATACAGACTAAAGCTTGTTGAAGTATAAAAAAAAAAAAAAATCAATACTCAGAGGACTCACAAAATCAAACTTTCATCTGCTGAACAGTTCCAGGCTTTACCTCTTAATAGGATCACAGTTTTAAGGCTCTGTGCAGCATTTTGCGGCCATTAAGTTGACATGTTCATTGTCTTGAGGGATAAATGATATTTTGTTAACATGATGTAAACTTATCAGAAAGAAAACTTACATCAAGATATAGGCTCTTAATTCTGAGATGCACTTGGAGCAGTAAAGTGTAAAGTACACTAAAGGCTTGTGGATCTTCATGAGAGTTGGCCGCATAACAAATTATGTTAGATAAATGTGCCAATAATGACTTCATCAAGGTTTAAAAGTGAATTTAAAAACGATTAAGAATAAAGCCATAATTCACAACCCAAACATTGCAGTAACATTATGCAGGTTAAGTGTTCATGTAGTTATCTGTTATTAAATAATCTTTGTTCAATTGTCAAACAACACAATGTTCACAGTGCAGATAGTTAAAAGGATTAAATATTTTATCACAACTTGCATATACTGGTCAGCTAATTCCACTGTAAATACTCTATTTTGTACATGTTCTTAGTAATGTTACCCTTTTAGCAGCATAAGATTTTGACACTAAATACACAACTCCAGAAAATTTAGCACCATGGAATAAAGTATAATTGTTTGTCTTATCTTTTTACTTGTAGTAGAACTGTATATCTATCTAAATACCCCAAAAAAGGTTTTCACCAAAGTAATTGGAGAATTACCACACACCTAAGCTGTTTGAGAAGTATTTAATAGTAGGGAGTTGATTTATGGTTAATGTTGGATATTTTGTCACATGTTCTAACCCACTCCACGTCATTTACCACCCACTGAACAGATAGAACAGCCCATGATGTGTTCTCAAACTACTGGGATTAGTAATTTTAAATTCTATAATAGAACCAAACCCCAAACGGGAGCCACACTAACAGCTTGGTGAAATCTATCCTCCGTTAAGCTTAGCAGGTGTCATGGTTTAAGTTTTATCAGTATCAACTTTTCATTCATTTTATTTCCATTTTGTGATTCTAGTTATTTTTTATTGTATTTCAGTTCTTTGTTATTTCTTGTTTGCCCTCTTTTGTCAGTCTCCTTTTCCCTTGCTCCCTTCTAGACTCCTCTGCCCACACCTGCTCCCAATCTGCTGATTAGCCTGGTCTTTGTTTTAGTCTCCCATATACACACCTCCTGCCGAGTCACTGTTGGCTGGTTCATCATCATTTATCCCCTTCAAGTGGGTTTTCTGGTTTTTGGTATTTTTTTGTGGGTCTTGTTGATTTGTTTTGTGGATTTTTGCTTCTGTTTTTTGGATAATAAATCTGCAAGAAACCACCTTTAGTGTCTGCATTTGGGTCCTCCTCCTCAAACCACCATCTAACCTGACAGTATGAACCAGCCAACAGTGACTGATCAGGATGTGTGTATATGGGAGACAGAAATAAAGACCAGGCTAATCAGCAGATTGGGAGCAGGTGCGGTCAGAGGAGTCCAGAAGAGAGCTAGGGAAAATGAGACAAGAGGGCAAACAAGAACTACCAAAGAACTCAAATACTATCAAAAATGACTAGAATCACAAAATGGAAATAAGACCAATGAAAACTCAAAGATAAAACAGAAACCATGACAGCAGATGACCATCACTTGTCCTTGTTTCCCCTCTCACACCTAACCTCTCTATCCCCCCCAAATCCATTCCTTCTTTTTTATGTAATGTTGATGTTTTGCCCTCTCTTTCTTTGACATCTTCCTCTTCAGATCAAATATCACAAAAGGCTTGTTTTTGAACTGTTGAAGGAAGCCGGAATACCTGGAAAATGCATGTCTGGAAACTTCCCACAGATGGGTCTCTACTGAGGTTTAGAAATCACCACTTTCATTCCTGCATGCAACATTATTACAGTTTTTATTGGATGCTCGCATAAACTGTTATGACATGTTAGTCTTTACAATTATTTATTTAAGTCTAAGTACTAAATAACAGAAAAAGAAACAGTTACAAGCATGGGCGATTATAGTCAGGGGCCACCAGAGCTAGTGCCCCAGTAGAACAGGTCCTAGGCCCTGTTATTTGCCTTCTACCAAAGACATAATACAAAATAAAATTCTGATCAATAAGTTACGACATGGACTGGAAGAGGAACCACGACTGATAGGTGCGTTTGGACCTATTTATTTATTTATTTTTTTACATTTCTTTCCACATTTTACAGAGCTAGATCTGATTATTCTAGAGCTATAAATGGCTCTGGTTCACTTAATATAGTAAACAATGACCTTTTCCTTTGCTTTTTGTTTCATACTTTTGTTTGGATCCAGCATGAAAATATTACTCCCCCGGTAAAATGTATCTAAAAATGCCACTGGTTCCAAATTTTATATTTGCAACAGAAAACCTTGCAACGACCAACACCATCATAACTTAGAACCACTAGAACACCAACGGCCAATTGTCAGTAAGTAACTTTTATATGGCCTTTAAAGGAGAGGGCTTTCTTTCTAAAATGATGATCCACTGTTAAGCATGGTGGTGGTAGCTTCATCATGTGTAGATCCTGTTGTGGTGCAAGAGGTATTGGTGATTGTTTAAAATAGATAATAATACAGGAAGCCTGCCTCCAAATTCTACAACATCTCCTTAGATTGACAGCTGTTTTAAAGTGTAACTCACCCCAAAATCCACTTTATGCATTTTAACTGTATAAACCTGGTCTCTGGGGCTGCAATTATATGTAACCAAGCATTTTTTCTACATTTTCATTTATAAATATTAGGTCGATATTTGCCTCACAACCACTTCCTTGTTGCCAAAGTGGTTCAATAATTGCTATTGTAGTTTAGTTTTTATATTGGTTGAAACAGCATGTGCTGATACACCCCTGTATCACAACACTATTCACTATAGTCCTGTTTTGGGATTAAAAGTTACTCATTCTGCTGTGTGGTTTGAACATTTATTTTTTTTATTTAGCATCTGTGCAACCATGCGTAACAGATTAAGAATAATATCTTATAAGAATAGGTGGAAAAAAGGAAGATCATTTTTAGAGAATTTGAAAAAAAAGCAGAAACAATTAACAACAACAAAAAAAATCCAAAATATGAGAAAAAAGCTACTTTCAGTTTAATTAAATAAAATTTAAAATGTCTATATAGAACCAAATCCTAACACACTTAATCCCCACTTTACAGAGTACCTATAATTAAGAAAGAGATGACAAATAAATACAGCTAATTTAGGTTACAGCATAAGGCTGACAATTTAAAACATGGCAGTATGTCTTTTAAAAGATGGTCTAAACTTCAGAAAACATTCACACATGTGGGGTTGAAAACATCCATCCCCATACAGCAGATATCTCTGAATAAATCTGTCTCATTAACAATCGCATCACAGAATCAAGACATCCTCTGTTCATCTTCTGATTCAACTTCTTGTGTTGCTATCTTTTCTGTTTTCTTTTTCTCCTCTTTCTTGCTTTTCATTGCCCCTTCCCCCTCTGATGGATCTGACCCCCCCCCGCCCCAACACACACTCCCTCTTTCTTCTACCACCTACCACTCTTCAGCCCCCCCCAACTCCTCAGTCCCATCCTTCTTTCCTGCGGTCCCTGTCTCTTGCTTTGTAGTTTGCAACCTGTGGAACCAATTAGACCTTGTAAGCGGAGGCCTTTTGCCCCTGTCGTGTGGTCCGTTTAACTTGCCGCTCCATAAGGACCCTTCCTCGTAGCGTGACCACTGTCTTGGTGGGTGGGTTCAGGGTTTTGGGAGGGGGGGTTATGTGCCACTGTAGGAGCTGGTGGGGGGGACCACCAAGTCTCCATTCAATTTTTCTTCTGACTGAAAAGGCACTGTAATTTTTAAATGTTTCTCACATCCTATTATTGCATTCTTCCTGTCTATCTTAGCTTATTGGAGGCATTCAGGATAGTGTTTATCTTCTGTAAGGTGGAACAAACTGCTCTTTTAAAACCTGATCTTCTCATTTCACCCTCTTTTCACCCTCACACCCAGCCGCCTGGAATGCTTTTAACAATTCACTGTCAGATGGGGAGCAACACGGGATGCTGGGAGATTGTCACATTCCAAAGCAATGCATTTTTTTGGGGTTGCTCTTCACGTGTCAATCACCGACACTATCTCCTTGTCACCCTCAGTGCCCCCCACCAACCCTCCCACAGCTAACACACCTCTCAGACACCAAAAACACACAAAAAAAGAGCCTGCAGCCTGCTCCGCTGCGTCTCATTCTGAGACGCCGCCATCGGCACGATAAGCACATAAGAATGTGTTGTTTTTTTTTTTTTAAGGACATACAAACACAGATTTAGCCAACTTCACAGAAAAGGTCTCCAACATCTGTGTTGTGGGTCACTGAGGAACCCCTGCCCCCCCGTTTTCTTTCAGTGGTCCAAACACAGAAGCAGCAAGTTAAGGAGAGAGAAACGGTGTATATTTCAGGACTCATAACTCACCTCAACAGTTCTCTTTCTCTATAAGCACTCTGACCTTTTAACTTTGCTAATGCTTGTGTTTCTTCAACGTTCGATGACTTGCTGTAAAAAGATTTAAACCACACCGCTGAAGAAGCCTACAATTTTGTATCACGATCCCAAATGATAAGCTGCGAATTGGGTCAGAGGGGTCACACACAAACTCCCACAACATACGGGCCAACTTTCAACAGCTCTTTCTCCAACACACACACACACTGTGGGTTCTGGTGAGATTCCTCAGCACGTTATCAGAGCGCTGAAAGCACCTGCCTGGTATGTGACAGTGGCAGTTAGTGACAGTTCTCTTTTAAAGCTGGGGGGGAAGGGGGTCTGGGAAAACAGTTGATCCCTTTGATAGGAGTCCCGCCGGATACTTGACAGGAGCTGTCGGTGAGTCCAGGGGAGGGTAGCGCTTATCGATCAAACACCCCCTCCTATCTGACCTACATGTCCTGAACGGGGGTGGGGGGGGAGGTTGAAGAGCGTAACCGAATAGGGAGGCTGATGGAGGTGAGGAGCTGTTTTGACATCACGACTTGATTCATTTCAATATCAAAGGTTTTGCTGAGTTAGAGAAATAAAACACAAGCATCTCTATACTTTTTTTAAGATTGTCTTATCAGCAACACTTAGGTTTTCCCGGCAACATTATCATCGACTTCAACAGCTGACACTTACACTGGCTGTGACATTTAAGATTAGGGCAGTGCTTCCCAAAGTTAGGGTCAGGACCCCACTGTGGGCTGTGAAAACTCCATATGTGTGGTCAGATAACCGCAAAAAAAAAAAAAAAAAATCTCACTTATGTTATAAAATGGTTGCTAATAGAATGTGTTTATATTCAATTACATGCAGGATGATGATATTGTTGATGGATTGCTGCTGTTGTGTTTTAAAATTTTTTTTTTATGTAATGTACCAGTTTATGTTTGCCTACAGTATGTAAGGCAAAATATAAAAACATTAAATAAAAGAATTAAAAAAAAAAACTTTATGTACTACATTGAGTTTTAATGTGTTGGAAATTCTTCCTACCCCTACAAATATGAAACGAGTGTTTTGAATCTGTATTTAGCATTCATTAAGCTATCTGTTAAGTAAAATATCCAGGGCAAAAAAAGCAAATAGTTTCATGAAGGACAAAGCAGACAAATAAATGAGAAAATGTTGCAGAACTTTAAAGCAGGTTGCGGCTATAAAACAAAATCAAAAGCCTTAAAATCTCATAAAAGACTGCTCAATCTTGTGCACTTGGTAAATTAGTACTGGTATTGTGGAGTATAACTTTTTTTTTTTTACACTATAAGGGGCAGAAAACTAAGCATGTACAGCACCACATCCCAGTGGACTCTCTGATGGACCACCTTAAACTACTTGGAACTAGGGTGGACAGTTACCTTCCAGCAGTAAAATGACATTAAACATGATACCAAAACTACAACAGAATGGTTTAGATCACAGTATATTCCTATGTAAAGTCTCCTGCTACCCACAGCACAGCTTAATACCAAATCCTGTTCAGAATCTGTGGAAGGACTCTTGGTTCAATCCACCAGAACCTAAGTTATTTTGCAAAGTGGAATTAGCAAACCGTTTGGGCTCAGTTTGAGCAGTGATCAGTAAGAAAGCTTAAGCCAAAGCGGACGTGCGTCAGCATCCACCGTGATAAGTACAGTCCGAACAGTAAGGAAGGAGGCAGAAAGAGGAAGCAGGCTGCTTTTTATTGATGGTTAATTTAGCACAGAGACTAACCAATGCACCTATCAGGTGATCAGAATCTATACCATTTCCATAATCGTTTGATACCTTATTTCCTCTTGTATAAGGGAACATGTATTCATCTTCATATTTTTGGCCTTTCATAATGACGTTATATTCAGTTGTTTTCTACATTTGTGTAACTTTAGCTTTTTGTAGTGCTTTTGTAAAGGTTTTAGTTCCACTTTTGTCAAACATCATCCATGTGCATTACCATCCAATAACGGTGGATAGAAGGGCTGTGGCTCTCCAGATGCAGCATAGCAGTCTGAATTTCCTCTCCTACCTCTGATAGTGTTCTTATTGTAAACCCAGAAGAAAGTGAAGGAAAAGGACCTATGTACAGGAGGTAGGAGCTACAATTCTCCCAATTTGGAATATCCAAAACAGGAGAAATACCTTCAAAAACCTGATTTAGAAATGACCGAGAAAGTGTTTTAAAAAGCACAGGCAAAGAGGTCTTATTTTTTCTAAATTTATTTGTGAAAAGTCAAAACGCTAAATTATTATTTTTCCTCAGCTTCATAACCACTTCTGTTAATATCTAATCCCAGCAAAATTAAATGAAGTTAATCGAAATTAACAATTTTGCCAGTGGAAGAGCTAACAATAAGTCATTCCATGGTTTAAAAATGTGTATTTTTATTTATGTAAAGAAACAGTTTATCCATTGGTTAAGGCTATGGATAGAAATTTCTTTATAATTGTGCCTTTACAACCATATATTGACTAATAAAACCTATTAACAGTGCTATGCTAGTTAACCTATTGAAATACAGTTGTCATTTTTAAGTCCTGAAACATTGTTATAGCCCTTCCCCTTTAGAACATCAAACGACTCATAGTGTCAACTATTAATTTAAAGTTTTCAGTTTTTTCCTCCCACTATGCTTCAAATGTGGAAATTTTTATAAATAATAAATACATGAGACATATTTAATAAAAACATAGTTCAAAGATTTTATTATATTTTGTATTTTGATTTGTATATTATCCATTTTTGTTACAGTAATAACTTAAAAAGTTACAGAAAAGTTCAAAAATATATTAACGTCAGTTTATTCCAATGATGAAAATCCTAACTAAAACCACAGCTTGTTGAAAACATTTATTTGTACACAGAATGTTATTTTACTCTTCTTTCTATTTCAAACATCTTTGTCTTATCACTGTTCTTTTCAATAATATTTAATTAATCTAACAAAAAAAAGCACTTTTTTTTTGCACTGAGAATATTACATGTAAATAATAACAACTGTAAATAGCTATGAATGGTTAATGCAGAATTAATTCCAGCAAAACATAAAAGGAAATGGAATAAAAACCTCTGCGTAAAAAAAAAAAATTAAATCAATCCATGTTGTTTAATTTATAAAGTTGCCTATAATATTTGATATTCACTAATATCTCTACCGAGTTTGATTAATTATTTAAACTCATTAATGGAAGTGTATAGATGCTTGTCTTTCCCTGTTTTTCAAAATGCCACTATTCGCAGGTAATGACCCTGTGTTTAAATCTTTCTTTCACTTGGAAATCTAGATAGTTTAACAGAGTTAATTCACAGTTATCATATTTCTTTACAAATCTTCCAGTAACTAATCAGCTGAATCCATTTAAGGCTATTTTATTAATTATTCTTGAGTTAGTAAAATAAAGCAACTTACCTGCCTTAGACATGTATGTCAATTTCAAACTATTTTGTTAATATACTGTAAGGACATTAACAGAAATTTTTGTTATCATAAAATGCTTCTAAAGCGATTTCAATTTTTCTTCAAAATCTGGAGCTTTGCCACAGTTTATTTTTGCTGGAGAGGTGGACTTGACGCATCAGACCTGCAGCGAGAAAAAGGGATGACAAAGGAAACCCAGTCATCTTGTGGCTGACCATAACCAGTGTTTAGCCTGGACAATCCTTTGCCACTGGTCATTACAGCACCATGCTGGAACCGATGTAGTGTTGTCTAAACACTGTGCTTGGCTGTGGAAAGCACACAAAAACAAAAATGACACTGGGAAATGTGAGTTTAGAATGTTTGGTTTGATTTTAAGGTTTTTTTCGACTGGATTTTTTTTTTTTTCATGTTGATTCAGTAATCAGAAGGGAAGGTAGTTTAGATGTCTCAGCCAGGTTTATTCAGTCATCTGTGAGGTGAGTGGTATGCTCAAAGTGTGAGGTCTGATATTTGGATATTGGGCTCCCTCTACTGTCTCCTAATCTTCTCACACCTCACTTGCTTTTCTAAAGTAGAACATCACATTGGTGCTGAAATCACCGTTGGTGATTTCAGCACCAAGGTGAAAAACGGTGTGCATACAGTTAAACATATATATATATATATATATATATATATATATATATATATATATATATATATATATTTAAATATTCTTATTTGCAAAATTAACATTTCATAGATTATTGCTTTCTAACTGTTTTATGACCACACCAGGATAGTTTAACATCTAACAGTAAAACTTTCTAAATTCGAAAAAAATTACAGCAAACTGACATTTACAGCCAACCATACGAAAAAAAAAAAACTCAATGCATTTTAGAGAAAAGTTTTATAGTCTGATTAGACATGTTTAGAGCTACTTGGCCTCATGACACAAAGTGAGTTTTGGAGGAGTGAAGGTAAAGCTTCCAGCCTAAAGATGCTGCACTGTCACGCACTGTGGAGGCGGCATCATGCTGAGGGCCTTTTCAATGTATTGGTAGCTTACTGGTACACTGCACACAATAGATGAAAAAACAAAGGAGGTCTTTCTGAAAATTCTTCATTTTCAACTTATATCACTATACACCCAGATCAGTGCTGCTGTTTTCCTTTTGTGTTTCTGTTGATTCTTCTCAAACCTTTAGTTGATTGTTGCTCTTGATGGCACACTGAGCAAGGTTCTACCGAAGGTTTCCTGCTGTTAAAGTGATGTTTTCCTCTCACCTGTTGCTACATGTATGTTGGTTAGAGGGACTTCCAAAAAATCAACAACACTATGGAATTTGGTAGGTTTTCTTACATATTAAACTTTTTAACCAGTCTATCTATATGAATGTTTTATTTAACTCTCCTATGTGGCTTGGAAGGACATTTTTTGTGCATTGGTGCTATATAAATAAACCAATTTATTTTGACACTAAATTAAAAGTGTGTAACTGAGGTCCAGTTTTACTATGTCAATCAATTTGAACAGTTAATTTAAAAATCTGTTCCTTTGTGGATCAAGAGAATCCACAGCTAATGTTATGTATTGCTGCCAACTCAATGCAGTTCAGTTGTGTGTTATATACATTTCCGTTCTAGAGAAAGAACAGTTCAAATAAATTAACTACACAAGCAAACAACAACTAAACCATATATTCAATCACATCTAAGTTTCTGCTAGATGTACATCCTTCCTCTTTCATCTTTCCTTGCCTTTTCTCCTTTCTGATCTATAAATACTTCGTCATCAGTGGAGGTTGGCTTCGAGAGGCATCGACCCCGACCTCTCTTCATCCAGCAGAGCTGTGATTAATGGGGTATCTGGCTACTGCTAACCTTGCACTTGAGCCCTGGTGGTATAAATGATGGTGGGTCAGTGGCACAGTGGAAACTCCGTCTCTCTCTCTCTCTCTCTCTCTCTCTCTCTCCTGATCTCTCTGTCCTGTTATCATCAGTGTGATGAACACATCATCATCCTGCTTGCCGTCTCCTGTGAGTAGAAATAGTGCCGGTCAGGTGACAATGTCAGCCTTGGCCTTTGATAAGAGCTTTAATTTCATGCCTAATTTCTCTCGGCAGACTGAGGATCGATGCTGCCTTGCTCGCGCTCCCTCTGCCTCTGCTCCCTCTTTGAAAGAGTAAAAGCAAAGAAAAGCAGACGTCCAACGGCTGAATTATATGCACACATTAAGCTTTGCAGTACATCTGTAAATGTGCATTTCTACTAACATCCTTCACAGAAGGCAAATTACAGACAAATTGAGGTAAAGAGGTGCAAACAAAGCCTCAGATTTCTCCAGCAGCACAGATGACTTAAACAATCGATACAGCTGAAATAAATAGCTTTGGAAATAAGAGCAACAAGCAGAATATAGCTACACAGCAGCTACCCACCTGAGTGTTGTGTGTGTTACACATCGCCACGGTGATAAATATGAGTCCCTGCCTGCAGCCCAAGGGAGGCATTGAACTCTAGCCCCTTTATAATGACTTTGTCTACCTATCGATCCGGCTATGATCCATGTACTGTAATTCTTATATCATCAGGCTTGGCCTCAACAATAACTCCCAGTCATATTTCGGGGCCTCCTGTCCACTTGACAACTTAATGATGCAAGGGTCCTTGCCGAGTTTGGACTTTTTACCCACCCTCCCACTTCAGCTACCTATTTCTTTCTCCTGAGGGCACTAATTTCTCCTTGTTCTTTAACACTAATATCAGTAAAAGCACCAAGAGACTTTTCTGTAAGGATTTCCTTCTTTACACCAAGCAACCTTTTCTTTCACCTCTCTCCTTACAGTGCAAAGCAGGTTTTTCTGTCTGATTTGAAGTGCAGCCCCCTGCAGGCAGAAAGGGAGACTCAGCTGTCCCTCTTTAGTCCCTGTTCTTCTTCTGCCCTGGAGCCGGAGCTATATTTCATTGTCACTTCAACCCTTTCTCTTTGCCTGGGTGTAATAGTGAGAGATATATGGGGCTCAGTTCTGCAGCCTTCCAAGCTTCCTCAGTCTTCTATAAAACACTGTCAGAGTGACAAAACAGCAGCCCCTGGGTATTGAGGCACAGATGCCCCCTCATCCAGAGGCAATTACTCACCATCCTGTGCTGATCCTTTTAGTAACGAGATAAAGTCTTGAGGAGGGAAGAGTTGGAAGAGTCCTCATTGTCCCATAATCCTCATAGCTTTACATACATGCAACCAACATGTCCCGTGACACATATCCAACCATGTGTTTGAAATATTCTCCTGGGATCTTTCTCCATATTTACCTGATTGTGTCGTGGTGTTGCTGTAGATTTGTTTGCTGCACAACCATATGCATGTTACACACGATCAACATCAATGGACTGATACCTCAGGAGTGCTTTCTAAGAACTTGTTCAATTTATGATAATTAACTCAACTTTATTTATAAAGCCCTTTAAAACAACCACACAAACACACAAAATGCTATACATATCAGGTAAAGTTAAAATTGTATAAAAACAACATAGAAGTTTCAAGGAATAAACAAATATAATAAAATAAATAAACTAAAACAAATAAAACTAAATGAAAACAATAAAAAAAAAACACATATGCAAAAACAGAGTGACACTGAAGAGGATGTCTAATGAGGAGGGGGAGTTCATTCCATAATTAAGGCAGTTCTAAAGGCAAAAAAGTTGTTTACTTATAGTGAAGTTTGTTCGGTTGTTGAGTTTTATAGAAATAAGCTTTAATATGTAATTAAACTCCATCAAAGTTATGTAATATGATATGAGTATTGGAAGATGTAGGTTTATTATATTACTGTTGCTGTTAGACGTGCTTGGATGAGAAGAAGGAGCTGAGATCTTCAGCAGATGTTCTTTTATCATGTTGTTTAAGGCTCTGTGCTGTTCCTGCCACAGAAGGATAAAGGTGAATTCTGACAGATTGTGTGATGCTTAGATTGCCCACTAGTGAACTAATAATATAAATTTGAAGGTAATTAGTCAAGCCAGAACTTTGAAGGTGCTGCATAGCAAAGGTTTGGGCAAATGTAAATAAGTAAATTTTCTTTTTTAAATACGTACATATATTTTATAGTTTTAGAAAATATATATATTTTTCAATATTTTTGTTTTTCTCATTTTAACTAGTTAACTCCTATTTAGTCAGAATTTATGTTGTCCAAGAGCAACATTAATTTCTTTGCAAGAGTTTTTCACAATCTATTGATAATGGTGGTATTTATGAACAAAATCACAAGATGCCTCTAAGTTACAGGTGAATTTTTGTCGAGTGCAGCTTGCATGGAGCATGAATTTGAGTGATGTCAATTGATCTGAAATATAATTTACCGGTAATACATCTTAGTTTAAGCTAATACTTGGGTCAAAACTTACCCAGTGCGGAGACATGTCCCCCTTTTAATTTGTTTGTATTCAGAATCTCATTCAGAATGAATTCACAGGAAATAACACTTTAAAATCATTTTTTCCCTCCAAATAATATTAATTTAAATCATATTGAGATTAGAAATAGACAAGTGAAGAAGAGAGACAGAGCTTCTAACCTAAACCCAAATTAAAGCAGATGCTAGTAAAGAAAACAGAGAAAAAAATATAGAATTAAATGCAACTGGGAAGATGCGTTTTTATTTTTTTTTTTTGCATTTGGGCCAAAGTTGTAAAGTTGTAGCACAAACAGCCAAAATAATTTTATATTTTTTTTTATAAAACTACAAAAACATATTTGATTATTATTAAATTGTTTTGGTCTTTTGCATGCTCCCAAATAAACCAAACATTGACATATTTATATGTAAGAAATTAGGTGTAACAGAGCTAAAAAATTGATTTCTACTTTATTTCTCAGCTGAAATATATAAAAAGAGACTCACAGTGTATTTTATGTATCTACGTATCTTACTAAAAGAAATGCACATAGATCCTTAATTGATTGGGTAAGTTCTTATACGCTGTTCTCAGCAATCATAACAAGATATGGGTGTAGAACTTAAAAAATGTTATCCTTAATCAAGCAACTGCTTGTGCTGGTTGGTCTGATTTGTACTACTATTGAATTGCAAGGCAGCAAAAACTAATTCCCAGGAAAACAAGCAGCCCCCAGTTTTCCCTTTCAACACCCTGCATTTAGTGATGTAAGTAAGTTTGGACTTCTCAGATACAATATTAAAGGAGCATAGAATGAGTTCCAGAGTATTTGCAGAGATTGCCCCCCTCTGGTCACAAGTTGAAATGACTACAGTGTTTGGTGAAAAGCATAGGTCTTTTGTTCAGAGGCATAATGTTTTCTGAGCTAAAAAAGCTTTAAGTGTTGGGAATTTTTTTAAACAAAGCATCATACTTTTTTTGTGTGTGAAAACAGGACCAACTGCTGGTCCCTTGCAGCTCAGATCTGATTCCTTCCACTTCCATATTATAAGTATGTTGCAATTTCTTTGAACTATTATGTTGAATGAAAATTATTTTATTCAGCATAACAAGAACAAACAAAAGTTCCTACTGGCCAGGACATTTACATACTTCAGACAAATTGAAATCCAGAAGCCCTGGGAAATGTCATCAGACTCCCTCTGCTGCTGGTATGGTCCTGGGAGTAGCATGACAATACAAAGTGATATACCTGGAAAACAATCATAACAAGAAAACAGAGAAAATTAAACTCCATTGGCATAAAAGTAAAGGCTAGCCTAGCTCATGTGATCTGAGTACTCCAATTAGAGCATTTCTTGGATGTAGATTAATTATTTTACTAAACGTAGAGTAAACTAGTTACTACTAAAAAGTAAACTAAATTTGATCACGCTGACTGCAATCAGTTAAACTTTACTAGCTCCCCCCCAAAATAAGGTTAATCTGATTTCATGATTTTTTTTACCTAAGAGATGTTTATTTTTTTTTAATTTTTTTATTTATTTATTTTTTTGAATTGGGCCAGGTTGGTTTGGACAGCTTTATTAACAATTTAGAATGATAGACAGACCTCTGACTTCTGGGAAGTGGCTTTCTAGCATTCGATGCAGGTCCAGCAGATTCTGAAACAGCTTCTTCCCCACCAGCATCAGACAGCTTGACAGTTGTTAGAACTCCTAATCATGTCTCTGACTGCATCAAACTGTTAACACCAACCCAAAGCTCTGCATATTTGCGATGTAAATATTTAATTCTCTGAACTACCATATCAAGGTGTTTTTTTGCACCATGTTTTTTCTTCCAGACTGATTACATTTGATCACTGCTGCACTTTAAGGAATGCAACAATAAAAGTTGTCTAAGTCTAAAAGTCAGACCTAAAAGATAAATGAGTTGCTACTGAGGATATTTTTGGCATGTTAACATTTTTTTTCTACAGTTTGAAAACCACACAAAAATTAATATTTCATCCTCTATTGTTCAAGTAAAGTGCAGCTGAATGAGGTGTCCTTGTTTGGTTTCATTATACCTTCACATCTTTCCTACTATCTTAACCACACTTTTCAGTTTCCACTGTTTCATTTTATTATCTCCAATTCTATCCCCCCCCCCCAACAACAGACACACAGTCCCCTCCCCTTATCCCCCCAGCCTTAATTGGGAGTCAGGCAGAGTAGTGGAAATCGCATTAACGTGAGCCCCGCCTGGGTGTGCCATCCATCTTCTTTTTTATTACGCCGCGCCGGGGCTGCCTGGGCCGCTGCCGTTCGATTTGTCACCGGCCTCGTTCGCTGATAACAGGCATTTGTCATCGCCTTGCCTCCCTGTTAATGTTATCATCTCCTCCATGACAGCCGCCCTCCGCCGGGGAGCGCCTGCGACAAAGCACATCCGTCAAGCGAATATTTCCACGGCTAAGGGGACCACGCACTGCAATAAGCCACATTAAAGCACTTATGAAGGGTGCAGGCCGAACAGTTTGTGTGTGTGTCCCCGTTTGTGTGTGGTGAACCTTTAGCATCCCTCTTAGTCGTGCGTGAGCCCATTGCTCGTCCGTGCCCGCACACATGGTCTTCAGAGGCGGGTAGTGCTTATGTCAGTGTGGTAAAAGAGGCAAGGTGGGGGCCGACAGGGAGAGGGAGAGGTAATTTGTTGCAATTAATTACGCAGTGAGTGTGGCTTTGTTGTGTGGGAGAGCATTTTATCTGTTGGAATGCTTCCTTCGTCAGCGTATGATGCTATTTGTTTGATTTATAGCTTCTGCCAGCCTGAGGCACAGCTAACTGTGTATATGTATGGGTGTGTATTTGTGTGCTTATACTGCTGTGGCATTATCCGCAGAAATATACTGTAGTCTCTGTGACAAGGAGACCTTTGTTTGAGAGTGATGTTACATATGAACAGGCCACTCACAGCCCTTGCTTGTGGTCCTCTGGTGGGACTGAGACGCTGCTGTCCATTTGTCTTTCAGCAGCAGCTCCAAAGGTTGACCCTCCATCACAAAACCTGCCTCGCCTCTTTTATAAGACAGGTGGTCGTGTCTCAAGTGTTGAGGCCACTGCAGCATGCAGACCTCGCTGAAAACCCACACGCGCCTGAGCTTGACTCTTTTGTTTTTATGAGGACGCAAAGAGATGTGACAGCATTTATCCATTTTGCCTCAGCTGGGGGTTGCAGGGTCCTTCTGCAGGGGCTGACAGATGGATCAGGCAGCCTAAAGGCAGAGGGAAAAGATGAGAGGGAAAGAAGAAGCCTTTCCCATCACTCATGCAGTATGAGTCCTGAATTTGCCAAAACATGTCACACATTGTGGCGTAGCCTGGACCCTCAAAGAGCAATGGAGCCGCGATGATGACTGCAGCACAGGTTACTGAAACCTATTCTACACACAATTACACACACTGCAGTTTAGATGAGATTGGAGACGATCAGAAAGACTCAAATAATAGAAGAAACGTATATTCTCTGTGTCTACCAACCTTTGCTTATTTCAAGAAACTGTTGCATGCAGAGACTATTCCCTATTACAGATTTATCAAACTAATGATTCCAACATGATGCCCTGTGGTGCTTCTTATAAACCTGCAAGCCGTTTGCCAAAGTATTCTCATCCCTTGAACTTTTTCATATTTTGAACAAAGAAGGTCAAGCTAGCTAAGGCCAAACAAAGAGCATATGGTTACTTCAATGATAGTTTGGACAGCAAGAAAGGAGAGAAGGATTTATGAGGGTTGAAAGGGCAGTGATGACAGTGATGGGAAGGAGGATCAGCAGTTTAGGGGTATTAAGGATCAAGATGGACATTTACTAACAGGTATGACAATTGTGACAGAAAAAAAGATTACTTTGAGGAATCTATGAATGGGGAAAATGAGAAAGTAGCAATGGTTAGTAAGGATGAAGTAAGGAAGGCACTGAAGAGGATGAATAGTTGGAAGGCAGTTGGTCCTGACACCTGTGAAGGTATTAAAGTGTCTAGGAGAGAAAGGAGAGGAGATTTTGATCAGGCTTCCCCGTGAGATTTTAGACTAAGAAAACGGCAGAGGAACTGATTAAAAGTATGCTGGAACCAATTTCCAAGAACAAGGGAAATGTTCAGAGTTTTGCAACTGTAGAGGAATAAAGTTGATTAGTCATACAATCAAGTTAGAGCAATGGAAGCTAGATAGAGGTCAAAAGTGATCTTGGGCATTAGCGACATTGGTATTTCTGAACTACACATCCTGAAAAAGCGTCCACTATACCTTTAAGTACCTATGGTAAACAGTATGCTGTCTGTACTCATATGGTGCTTTATCAACTCTAGGGACCCATATGCTCTTTCACATACATTCATTCCCCCAGTCACACACTGATGGTGGTAAGCTACACTGTAGCCGCAGCTGCCTTTAGGCACAAAGAGGAAGCAAGTTTTCTATGCAAACCAGGCCCCCGGACCACCAACAACAAGTGGGAGTCCACACACCAGAGCACAGGGATTGTAGGAAAGAGGTGAAGAAATGTGTACAGCAGGTGAGAAAGGTGTCCTATGTGCTGTGTGATGATGAAACAGTATCAGTGAAACAAAAAAAAAGGTTGATTGAGATGGTGGTGAGGCCAACGATGTTATGTTTTAGACAGTGTCACTGAAAAAGAGACAGAAGACAGACCTGGAGATAGAGATGAAGATGTTGAGGTTTTCTTTGGGAGTGATGAGGATAGATAGGATCAGGGCTGAGTACATCAGAGAGACAGCTCATGTTAGATGATGATAGAGTTAGAGACGATTAAACTGCTGTGATGACCCCTGAAAGGAAGAAGCACAGATGCCATATAGGATCACAGATTAGTGTTTTGTTGTTGAAGGACATTTAAAAACCGCTGAAACTAAAAATTTATTAAAAAACAAATGTCTGCAGACCAATACCATGCTTATTTGTTTCTCTTTAAAATATGGCTACAGTAATAGGAGTGTTGGTGAATGACTAGCTTTATGGGGAGCAAGGAACACAGCAGACAGTCCTTGGTAGAAAGTTATGGAGAAGGTTAAAGTAAAGTTAGGTCACAAAACTCTGAATCAGGTTAATTTGGTTTATATATACAGTGTTTAAAAGCAAAATGTTTTTAAAGAGACGTTAAAGAGACATTAAAACCATTACTCTCCTTAATAGAAGCTAATGGTTTAAAAGTATGTTATTGTGCACCTTGAATACAAAGGTCTATATTTCATATGTTAGCCTGTAAACGTTATTCACTTAGCTTTCCTGTTCATGATTTGTTATTTATTGAACATGAAATAATTTTTTGGCAACTTGGATAAAGTAAATAAAAAATCCCATCTGGTATACATTTGCACAATTTATTATTTTAGGATTTTTTTATTAGAGAATTTTATTATTTTTTTTTTTTCATTTTAAAGCTGTTTTCCATGGCTGTTTGCTAAAAAAAAAAATTAGCCATTTTGCTCATTAGGCCCTTGCAGGTCAGTGATAGTTTCTAGACCAACCCTTCCAGAACTGGACTCTTCCCCTCTCTCCCAGCCCCTCTGTCTTGACTCCTACAAATCAATAAGGATGGTCAAGCGAATGGTGCTTGTGTATTATTACCATCATCCACTAGTGTTACTCTAATGTGAATTAGCTCAGCTTCTGTTTTAAGTTGTTCAAGCATCCATGTACAGGTGAGAAACAACTCCACAAGAAAATCTGTGCAAAGATGGTAAAATGATACACAGTTAACCTTATAAACAAACAGGACATAACAATGACTTTAGATGATCTATTAGCTACATAGCAGCATTCTATAGATCTGGAATGTAAAAGCCAGACTTTTTTTGTCAAAGAGGGGGCACCTAGCTGTTCTGTTAATTACATGTGACTTTATGTTGTTAGCTAGGGGCTAGAACTGACCAGCTGTTACTAACAGCAGTGATGATTAATACTCACCTTTTTGAAAAAAAAATTCGCATACCACACTGAGTCTTCTCAAAACCTGCTTACTGAATGTTCTTGCTGCTACAACCTAGAGTGACCAGATTTGGGTTTGTTAGGATTCAGACTGAGGACCCAGATACAATCAGAACACAATGGGTAATAACTTTAAAAGATTTATTGATGCAACTCTGCAGGTATTTCAGGATCAGGGAAACCACCTCTGGAGGGGAGAGAACAGGCTAGTGGCTGAGATGGACGATTACAAGTTCAGACTGCTAAGCCACTAACCTTCTTTAATATCCAGTCTTGGTTCCTGAAACTTTGGTTCCTTGACAGTTATTTCTCACTGAGGCTTGGCAGGTAATCGTGGTCAAAAGAGGTCCAGGGTCAGAGCCAGGTGATCAGATATTCAGAGAATCCAAAACAGAATCCAGGAACGAAGTCAGGGCACAGAAACAGGTGAGGGATCCAGGCAGCACAAAAAAACAGATCCAACAGGGACTAGGCAGGCTCAAAAGGCAGAAACAGGTCAGGATCAGGAAAACAGATAGAGAAAAAATGCTGGATACTTACTAACCAAGGCTTTCAGGCAATTTGGCAATGTCAACTACTCAGAGGTCGGCTTAAGAAGGCTGGCAAACAGGTGAGAAGAATTGGTGGTAATTAGGCTGAGCAGCAGCAGCACAGGAGGGCCAAATTAACAGTCAGAGCAGAAGGGAGAGGGGGATGAAATCACAAACACTAGCTGACAGGCCAGAAACATAACAGGATTTCTGAAAAGGATGACACCTCTTTGACTGGTCCAGACCAAGCACCCGAACTGAGCCGTCAGCTCCGGGGCATGGTCCGGGAACCCCAGAGGATGGGGGCAGGGAGCCAGCGGGCATGTCCATTGTGTGTTGCACTGCTGCTGACCAAAATCCCAGATGATTTTGAAATTCTCCCGGACATTTTTTTAGGTATGAAAAGTAGGACAGTAGAAAAAGAGGATGTCTGGTCACCCTACTGCAACCAGCTCAGCTGTGTGCTACACATGGACATGAAAAGGAAAATATAGGTGGGAATTTAAGTGATATGGAGGAACTCTGTATGAATAAGTGAAATTCATTCACTGACAGAGCTTTAGACCTTTCAATAAGAAGTAAAAGGAATGTAAAGGTCTGGTGGAGGTTTTTAAGGACCAGAATTTAGAGATAAGGGGGCAGAGATAGTTTTGTTGATTTAATTAAGAAATCACACAAGGGGAGCAGGAGACAACTAAACAGCAAAACAACAAGAAACCAGCAATGTGGAACTGCAGAGGAGGAGTATATATGGGGAACAGAACAAAGGATGACTTAATGGGCTAATATGGAGCAGGTGTGAATAGAACTTACCAAAAGGGAGCCAAAAAGAAAGGAAACAAGAACAAGGGGACAACAGAGAGCAACTAAAAAACAGGAAAACCAGAAAACATCTACAAAGACACAGAATTGCAAAGAAACTAAAAATAAATTTATACAGAGGGCAGAACCCTGACAGTCCAGCCCCCCCACCCATACACCCACCAATCCTCAAGGGTGGATACCAGAGACCTTTAGAGTCCAAAAACAAACTCAAAGTCTAAAGAAAACACACACAAAAAAACCCACGGACGAGGTTCCAGGAAGGAGAACAAGTACTAAAACAAAACAGAGTCCAAAACAAAAACAATAACCTCCAAAGCTGAGGAAGGCAGAGTCTCTGGTGGCTGGAAATGAGTTACCACCGGAGTACGTCAAGTCTGAAATACCACTTTTTAGCCAAACACAAAGCAGAGACTTTAAGCCAACAAGCAACTCCTAAAAGACAGACAAAGCTGGATAATATGCAGCAAAAACCCATGAACAGCACAACGAACAAATACCTGGTAACAGCTATAGCTAAATGGATAGCTACCTCCTACAGGCCGATTATTTTGTTGAGGATGAAGGTCTGCTTGAAATCATTTGCATTGGGAGCAGTGATCCATTGTATGAACTTCCCTCGAGAGTATCAACTGTGAACAAGATTAATAGCTTGTATGAAGAACATTCAATTTCAATTCAGTTTATTTATATAGCACCAATTCACAACACGTCATCTCAAGGCACTTTACAATTCAACCAGATCATCCAGTCAAATTCATTCAGTTTCTATCTAAGGAAAACCAGTTGATTGCATTGACTCATTGACTCGAATGCAATTCCTCACACTAAACATGCTTGTAGTGACAGTGGAGAGGAAAAACTCCCCTCCAGCAGAGGGGAACCAGGCCCCAGCAGAACCAGGCTCAGTGTGAGCGGCCATCTGCTGAGGCCAACTGGGGTTCAAGCAGACAGAAGCAGAGATTCAAAAAGCAGTTATAAAAGGCGGCCCTGTCCAGGAAACACAGCCAGGCAGATGAGCTCCGAGCCAGCTCCCATGTCAGAGTATGAAGAGAGCACATCCGGCCAGTCACAGTCAGAGAAACAGGACTACACTGGAAAACAGGCCGATCTCCAACATCTATAAACAAAGGTTTTGATGGCAGCAGCACAGCTGGTATTTCTCTCCAGGATGGCGCCACAGCCATACAGGAACAGACGAGGCAAAGCTACTATGAGAAAAAGAAGAGAGAGCATAACATTAGAGATTGAACTAACAGATTCTGCTGCATGGAAGAATAGAGATACAATGAATTAGAATGATGAAATAGGGGTCCCTATGTCCTCCAGAAATCTAAGCCTCTAACAGCATACCTATAGAGATAACTCAGGATAACCTGAGCCACTCTAACTAAGCTTTATCAAAAGGGAAAGTTTTAATCCTAGCCTTAAAAGTAGACAGGGTGTCTGCCTCATGGAATAAAACTGGTAGTTGGTTCCACAGAAGAGCCTGATAACTAAAAGATCTGCCTCCCTTTCTATTTTTAGAAATTCTAGGAACCACTAGTAAACCTCAAGATTGAGAGCGAAGTGCTCTGTTAGGAACATAAGGAACAATCATATTTCGGAGAATAAGATGGAGCTTGGCCATTTAAGGCTTTATATGTGAGAAGGAGGATTTTAAATTACCGTAAATTCTCTAATATAGGCCCGGGCCTTTATTTCACTCAA
>NW_015150763.1:768142-778182 GCF_000732505.1 Cyprinodon variegatus | reverse complement strand
ATCTCTCTTTTTAATTTTCATCAGAACTCTGGCTGCAGCATTTTGGATCAGCTGAAGACTTTTAACTATAGTTTGTGGACTTCCTGATAGTAAAGAAAATAAGGCCATTGTGTTAGAACTTTTGAGACAGACAAATGCAGTAACACTCACTGGCGACTACTGGAGTTTTCGGTAACCACAACTACCTTGGCATGATGGCCCATTATTTTACTCCTGAGTGGAAACTACAGTCGAACGCTTTGACAGTTATGAAAACAGATGGCAGGCACTTTGAAGGTGTATGCACTGAGCACTTTATGCAGGTTGCAAAACAATGGGATATTAAGCATAAAGTCAGTACACTGACAACAGATAGTGCTCACAACATAATTGCAGCAGGCAGACAGTTGCCGTTCGAGCCTATGCCTTGCATCACACACAGTATCCACCAATCTATAACTGTTTCTTTGCAAAACAGTCCCTTTGAAGGACCATGAAGTGCACATGACAAGATAGCTTGCCATGCTCGTTTGTACTTAGCGACACCTGCAACATCTTTACCATGTGAGAGATTATTTTCAATGTCTGGCATGTTGTTCAGAAGAAGCGTCTCACTCATCAGAAAATATTAGCCGTGTTGTGTGTTTGAGCAAGACAAAGAAATGAGCTAAGTCATGTGAATTACACTGCTGTTGTAGTTTCTTTTCAGAGCAAAGGAATATTTATGCATTCTGAAAATGTTCTACATGTATGTTATATTGGTTAGATTACTGTAAAAGCCAGTTATTTTAATTTCATGTGATTTATTTATTTTTTTAATATTATTTGAATTAAGTCTGTACTTCATAATGCAATGTGCACTTGATTTTTATGAGTACATCTTTATGTCTGTCCTATGTTTGAGAAACAACTTAAGTTTACAGAGTACTTTGAAGTACTGTTTACTGTTCAGAGCAAAGGAATATTTTCTACATTTTGAAAATATTCTAGATGTATAATGTTATGTTGTTGAGATGACTGTAAAAGCCAGTTATTGTAATTTCATTTGATTTATTTATTATTTTGGAAGTAAATTAATTTTATTTGGAACAAGTCTATATTTCATAACTCGATGTGCACTTTATTTTAACCGTACATCTTTATTTTGTCCTATGTTTGAGAAAAAACTTACGTTTAGAAAGTACTTTGAAGTACTGTTTACTGTTCTGTAGATTTGAACTGTTATACTACAGTTTTGATGGAAGCATAAGACTTAATTTTTACAGTTGTTGAATAATAATTGGCCAGAATTTAAACCAGCATGTTTTTATTCCAGTTTCTTAAAAGTGCTTGAAAAATAATTGAAAAAAACCCTTTTTGTTAAGCATGATTTTTTTCATGTCATTTATTGCAAAATTGCATTTCTAAAATGCCCATATTTACACTTTCAGAAATAAAAAGATAAAATATGCAATTAATCTCGAGTTGACATTAAGCAATTAAAATTTTAAATCATTTGACAGCACTAATATTGCAGTTGATCTTTAATATGAATGTGCTCAGAATGTGCACAATGTCTGACAAACAGACATTTAAAAAGTCCATGATTTGATTGTCCGGTTATTTAAGGTGAAACTGTCCAAACACAAATTGTTTCCAATGGAGAAGAGATGAATCAAGAATTGTGTGTCTGTATAATGACATGGGGGGACATTCTACAGATCATCAAACTCTTATCAGACCAGTATGGAGTGAATTTCAGGTTCTCAGCATTTAAGTCCTTACCTTAAAGGGGTAATAGAATGCAAACCTGAGTTTACATTGTCATAGATGAATAACGATAGTTCAGTGGGTGAAATGGGCGTACAGAGAAGTTCAAACCCCATCGACCCCTACTTTCTCTGCAAATCGCACGATTCTAAACTTCCACCATAAAATGGGCAAATTTAAACGAAGCACAGAATTAACTTCAATTCGGGGATGTTATTTAATTTATTTATTTTTGTCTATCAGAAGATCCCTCAAAGTTTGATGCTCAGCTGTTCATTTGCTCTTAGCCATTTTCAGCCCAACCAATGTTACACATCCTATTCAGAGACCTTAAAGGAATAGTACACCCAAAACATGATTAGCCTTCATTTTCTACTCACCCCCATGCTGAACAACACTCTGGAGTACTTTTTTGATATCTCAAATGCATCTGGAGATCTGGGAGGCTTCTTGCTGTCTGCTGACATTAGTGCGCACTTTCGTCTGGTTTGGTCTGCCGTGGTTTCCGTAGACTCGTGAACGCGCTTTTAGGAAATCCTATACACTACTGTTTATGCTCTAAAAACATTCTAAATGACTTCGTTTCGACTAAATTCTGGATGCTACCCACTCAGGACACTTGGAATACATTGGACGAGCAGTATGGAGGAATATTGACACGTTTTTTGTGGACTTTTATGGACCTTTCTGCCTCGGGCGCTATAGACCTCCATTATTTGAATGTCAGCAGACAGCAAGAAGCCTCCCAGATCTCCAGATGCATTTGAGATATCAAAAAAGTACTCCAGAGTGTTGTACAGCATGGGGGTGAGTAGAAAATGAAGGCTAATCTTGTTTTGGGTGTACTATTCCTTTAATGTTATGCAGATTTTAAAATCCTCCTTCTCACATATAAAGCCTTAAATGGCCACGCTCCATCTTATATCCGAGATATGATTGTTCCTTATGTCCCTAACAGAGCACTTTGCTCTCAATCTTGAGGTTTACTAGTGGTTCCTAGAGTTTCTAAAAGTAGAATGGGAGGCTGCGGCAGATCTTTTAGTTATCAGGCTCCTCTCCTGTGGAACCAACTACCAGTTTTAGTCTGTGAGGCAGACACCCTGTCTACTTTTAAGGCAAGGCTTTAAACTTTCCTTTTTGACAAAGCTTATTATTAGAGGGGCTCAGGTTATGCTGCTAAAGGCTTAGACTGCTGGAGGACATAGGGACACCTTTCCATCATAATGTTTCATTCTTTCTCTATTCTCTTATTCTACAGTATTTGTTAGTTCAATCTCTAACATGATCTCTCTGCTTTTTTCTCAATGTAGTAGCATCATCTGGTCTGTTTCTGTTTGGCTGTGACACCATCCTGGAGAGAAATAGCTGTGCTGCTGCCATCAACACCTTTGTTTATAGATGTTGGAGCTTGGCCTGTTTTTTAGTGTGGTCCTGTTTCTCTGACTGTGACTGTCTGTGCTCTCTTCGTCCTCTGACATGGGAGCTGGCTTGGAGCTCATCTGCCTGGCTGTGTGTTTCATGGACAGGCCCGCCTGTGGAGCTGGATGCCAGTTGCCTTTTGTATCGCTGGTTCTTTCTGTATCTCTGATTCTGTCTCCTTGAATCCCAGTCGGCCTCGGCAGATGGCTGCTCACACTGAGCCTGGTTCTGCTGGAGATTTCTCCAGTTAAAAGGGAGTTTTTCTGCTCCACCGTCGCTACAAGCATGCTTGGTGTGAGGGATTGTTTTCAAGTTAATGGCTGAATTAGAATTCATGGGCTGCGTCCTCCGGAGGCCAGATTCGTTGGCCCATTACATCATAGCGAGGCACCGAGGTCTGTTTGGATTCCAAGACTCCTCGTTATGTGGCTGACAAATGAATCCTTCTTTTTGGACGATTTGAAGGATGGGTCCGGTGTAGCCTACGTAGCCTCGGATATCCCAGGATTCATTGCGAGACCAAGCAAGCCGGCTGCTCCGTACTCAGAGGAAAAAAGTACTTGGCGCCAGACAGTGGTGAATAATGTAAATGCAGTTTAATATAATACAAGTATGCGAATAGTTCTTTCTGAAATAAATGAAAATATATCTTTTAATGGTCATTGAGTCAGATATGTGGCGGTAATGTTTGATTTATCGAAAGGTTTTCATCTGTTACTGTGGATTCTCATATATCTGCAGTGTGGGCACTATAAATCTGATATGATTATTATTTTATAATTGCTGTTTTGCACAATTTACTGATGTATTTTTTGTTGTAGAATATAAGAGATTTTGCAGATATATATATTTTTATGGATACGTTGTTTAGCTTTACTTATATCTTTCTACCCCTTTTATATAATTACATTTGCTTTTATTTGTTCATGCTGCAGGTGGTTGTCACTTTTATTCCTCTCTGTATTCTCATGAATGTAGTCTTTGTTCACTTTACAATAAAAAAACATTAAAAAAAAGTAAAAAGAAAGAGCTTTGAAAAGTTGGATATTCATTCTTTTCCTGCTTTGTGTTTAAACTGTCACGGTTGCTAGGTGACAGACCTGTTTAAATTCATAGCCAAAACTCTTCTGGCCTCCTTATTTTCACAGACTTAAAAGGACCCAATCCAGGTGGACCGTGTCCTTGGAAGATGCAGCCAATGAGATCGAATTCAGCCAATGATTCAATGCAATCACCTGGTTTTCCTTAGATAAAAAACTTTGAAGCAATCTGACTGTATGATATGGTTGAAAATTGTCTCAGTAAAGTACCTTGAGATGACATGTTGTAAATTGGTGCTTTATGAATGAACTGAATCTAATTGAATTATTTGTAAGAACAAAAAAATGAAAAGATACAATACAATTACATATCAAAAAAATCACCAGTTTTTGGGTGAACTTCAGAACATTTTAGAAATGGACCTGGTGACAACACTGGTTGTAGACCCATGCTGAGGAGATGCTTTCTGCTACAGGGACAGGGGAGCTGGTCAGCGAAGGAGAATGGAAGGAAGGTTTAACTTTCAGCAGGGCCATAAAAATAAATATAACTATTCATGAAGCAGCTCTCAGCTTCAAAATGGTTTGTGACCCTTGCTCTGAATATACAAACCTTTTAAAGATATTCACCAAAAAACTTGTGCATGTGTATACAGGAAATGTTAAATTTGAAGCTTTGATTCAGTGAAGGTAAATTATAAACACATCCTTTTGATTGTTGAGCAAAGATTTCAGAATAATGCTATCATTTCAGTTAACAGTGATGCAATACTTTAAATTGGTTTATCAAAAAAAACCAGAAAACTGCACACCCTAAGATTATTAAGGTGTGCAGTAAGATCATGGGTGTTCAACAGAAAAACATGACTGAAATATATGAAGATCAGGTAATCAGGAAGGCTGAGTCCATTTTGGATAATTATACCCATCCCCTACATAACGAATTTCAGTTTCTACCCTCCGGTTCCCCCACCAGTTCGGACCAACAGATACAAACACTCCTTTATTCCCTCTGCTCTTCAGCTGTTAAACTTTACCAGGAAAAGCAAATAGCCACATGTTGCATGCATTCAGGCCTATGCTCTCATTTGCGCATATTTATTTACTTTTTATTATTTTTTACATTTCTGTCTCTTTTATGCTTCTTTTATTTTAATCTGTGATTTGTGAAACTTGAACATGTGTTTTAAAGGTGTACTACTACTGCACAAAATTGCCCATACTGGGACAAATAAAAGCTACTGAAGACTGAAGACAATTCGAGGTTGCAAATGTCACCTTATAGGGTGTCAGATAAAACCCAAATAATTTTTTTTTATTTTTTAAGTAACTGTAGTTTTACTTTCCTATCACATAAAAATGTTCACAATTAACATATTCTTGTTACATTTTGTTTAGTCCAATACATAATGACTTATGGAACTGTATATTTACTGCATATTTAACATGGTGCCCTGTTTACTGGTAAAAGAATAATTGAATTTGACTAATAAAGGTCAAACAAAACTATTAAACCAGAGTAATCATGTGGTGTTTAAAAGAATCCGATTAACACAGTTGCTATAAACTATGAATACTACAAAGTTGCCATTGTTCAAACAAAAGAGCCTTAAGACTGCAAACAACTGATGCAAATGTGACTAACATTAAAGCTGAAATGCATGACTGTGTAACCTCTCTGTCATGGACATCAACTTAGTAATAATCACATGTAACAACGAGAATAAACAAAACCATTTCAAATAGGCCCATATTTTATTTTCTTGTGTGTATATTAATGTCTCTCAGACTTTCTTTTGGAGGAGAGAATCTAAAGAGTGCAGCGGGTCATCGTACTCCTTTTACAGGATCATCACAGAGGTTGTGGTCTTCTTTCCATGTTTCAGTTTTCATCATGGAGCCCGAGCGATCCATAGCCGTTCATCAGTGCCAGTTTCAAATGACTGTTTGGTGTCGGCTCTTCCTTCCTGATGCTGTTTTTGGTATTAAACATTTGGCTGATCTCAAGGAATGTTTTGTTCTTGGTTTCCGGAATGATAAATATGGTGTACAAAGCAACTCCCCAGCAGATCGCGCAGAAGATCAGGTAACAGTATGGACCTGTAGCTTCCTGAAAAGGAACAACACAAAATGTTTCAAATGTGTTATGGAGCTGATTTTAAAAACATAGAAAACTGCTTGTCAGACAAAACATCTCATAACCCTAAACCTAACCCTAACGCCTAACCCTACTTATGAAATGCTTTCAGATTTGTAGTAAATAATTTCACTTGGAAAATTTGATTTTCATCTGATTTTTCCAAAAAATGTTGACTATCATTTTTGGATGATAAAATATTAGTTTTATTTATTGAAATTATGTTTTTTTTAATATATGGTTCAAAAATAAATTCTGACTTTACACCTAATTAACTGCCATTTTCTACATTCTAATGCTCTATCAATTGACATAAATGGAGTGAAATAAGCAATTATTTTGCTCCTCTCCTGAAGGAAAGGGGGAAGAATATCAAAGAGACAGAAAAAGATTAACTAAATGTGAATGGAAACACAAATTAAAAGGACACAAGAATTAAGAGATTAAAAAAATAAAACAAAGGAATACATCTGTAAAACAAGACCTTAGCAGCAATAATGCACAGAGCAGCATAATGACCTGAATATGACAAGACCCACATACTGATAATAAGAGTTTATTAATGGTCAGCACACGTACGCAAATTAAAAACAACAAACACAAGCACCAGTGGATTATAATAATTTCAGGAGGTTTACAAGCTGTAAGCCTCCTGAAATATCATATCCTTTCTCTTGGGTGACTAGTTTAGTTTATATGCAAAAAAAACTATGAAAATGCTTTGCATCTGATTTAGTTTAAGGAAGTTACTGCAGGTGAGTTAACAGTGTAAAACATACAGCAACATACGTACATTAGGTGATGATGCATAGAAAAATGCTGTGATTACAAATTTTTTTAAGCATTAACTTTTATGTTTTCTTACCTATTTCAGCTTTGAACCTTCCCATGACCATCCCAATGGTTTATCTGCTGTATTATTTAATAGTCAAGATGTATTTTCACTAATGTTGTCTAACAAACCTCTGAGATCCCTGCAGAACAACTGGATTTATAACGAGATTACTTTTCACACATGGGGCTGTATTTGGTAATTAGATGACTTCTAAAGATGGTTTCTACGCTTTTTAGCTCTAATTGTAAACTAATGTGCCCCTTTGTGTTAGCCTTCCTTGTAAAATCACAATAAAATACACAGAGGTCTGAGGTCCTAAAAATAAAAAAAATCTGATAATTATTTACTAAGGGGGATGAACAATTTTTAAGGCACTATATTTGAAACTTTAACATTCCCTTCTGGCTACTTAAAAAGTAATCAACTTGAAAGGGAAACGTTTGCACAAATAGAAATTTCACATGTTGATTATGAAGAGCTAAAAATCTTTATAAGAAGAACATAAAATTAGACAACAGAATACAATGGATTCAGTTTCTGACCTCTAGGAAAGGAAAAACGAAGCCAATGAGGAAGTTGGAAAACCAACTGAGGCAGCCTGCTATGGTATAGGCAGCAGGTCGGTGAGACTGCTTGAAGAGCTCTGCTGTGATCAGGTAAGGCACACCGGCTGTAAAGAAACAACACACATGCATTATTTGTGTTATTTCGAAGGCAAAAACTGCAGCATTCTGCTTCACATTCAATAATTTTAAAGACTTTATTCAACCAAGGCTCCTCACATCCCACAAATCAAATTTAATTACCCAACGCTGTTTTAAAATGAACACCTGCAACTTCATTCATCAAGTAGTTTATAATAACCCCCCTATTCAATAGCCTTCATTCAAAATGAATAGATGATGATATAACAAAAGCAAAAGTGCTATTAAGTTACACTTGTTTCCCTACCTGTATTTCATTTATTGTCTGTTAATACTGAGGAATCGTAGAAAGGAGAATGGTTGTCAGTGTCTAGAAGAGGCAGGCGTATCTGCAAAAAGCTTTGCAAGGAATTCTACTAATATAAGTTACATCAGAGGGGTGGCTTTAATCTAAACATTTTTCTTTGTTAGATTGTGCTTTAGCCAAAGCTCTAATGATCATCCTCCAGAATGATGTCCTCATTATCTTTGGCTGCTAACAGCAGACAGAGAGGTTTATTACTGTCAGATGAATAACTATAGGCCATCATTTGTCAACATGTGCTCTACGTTTAGGAACGTCTCATTGTGAGAGCAAGGTTTCATTCGAAGGAAACCGTATTCATCACGGGGAAGCTTGTGAACAATGAGCCATTAAAGGTCTAATTGCTTGAACAGAGATCCTCCTTCTTGTTCTGTGCTATAGATTTTTGCAGCACTGATGAATGACGTTATGTACACCAGATTTGGTCCGATTCATCATCCTCATGGGTCCGCTCGACGTGGTTGTAAACTAACGCCTCGTAATTCTCTTCCCTCGTCTCATCTAAATGGCTACAGTGTGGCAGCACGGATTTCCTAATTTACAAGACTAATGAAATACAATATCTCTTCATGCTGTTGCAGGGGAGGGGGATGAATACTAGGCTTCAGCTTTGCAACCTGCTGTTCCACAAGTTTCCACCAGGAGGGAGTGTCTCCTTAAACACAATGCCTGCATCTGCAGACTAAATGGGTTCAGCTTGACCTTTGAGAAAACAGAGAAAAGAGGGAAGTTTCCTTTTACCTGGACCTATGCAGAAGCCAGCGATGATCCCCACAACACAGCCAACGCTGATATACTTCATGAAGGGCAACTGCGCCTGCCAAGTCACACAATTCACACATTTTCTAATGACTATCCATTTAATTGCACTCAATCATTTTGATTATAGGATACCAAAAACATCATTTGTACCATGTGGTGTTCCTTGACATTCACTTAATATTACACTTAATTACTTTCTTGCTCGTGTTGGTAATGTTTACAGACACAAACAAGGCAAGAAAAGAGGCAGACAGTAGATATCAGAGCTGATAGCAAACTTACAGTGGTTCTAATGTAGCAAACTCTACACAAGTTTTAAGAGACATTTTTATGTAATGTACCTGGAGCAGGACTGAAACTGTGATTCCTACACAACAGAGGCCCATGACGAAGAATCCACCGTAAATAAGAGGTCTTCGGCCCAATCGCTCAATAGTTAAAATCTAAATAAGAAGAAGATTGGATGGTGAATAAATGTAATCAGTGGAATAAAAAGGTACAAAGGCAGAAAGTGTTTGCATTTATAGGATATATCTTCTGTAGATTCATATGTTTTCTTATATGTACCATATTGTGCAAAAGTATTTTACTATTCTTTATTTCTTTCTATTTTACTTCAAATAAATCAGCTGTTAAGGTCGCCTTGATTCATACAGTACATAAGTTTTTTCTGAAGTAAGGTATTCAAAGGATGATCTGTGTCTACCAGTGATATATTTGTTATTCAGTTGCAAAAGCCACTAAAGAAAACAAAAAAAAGAGAACATTTTGCATAGCACATAAAGAAACAGACACTGATATGTCTTGCAGATCCCTTGTCAAATTCATATTAGACATTTCGCCACGATATGTGGCTAGTAATCCAAGGGTGTTTACATTTACGCAGTACATCTATTCAGTTACATTTACTTGAGTAATTAAAAAAAAAAACTTTTACGAGTAGTATAGCGTTGTACTTTTACTTTAATTTGGGTAAATATATGATAATGTATCATTAATCTTACTTGAGAAAAGTTTCTGTCAACTCCATCCATTAACTTAAAGGAGAAGTTCGGTTTTTTACACTTTAAGCCCATTTTCTGTAGTGTCCAGGATGAAATCGAATGAAGGA
>NW_015150763.1:747812-767971 GCF_000732505.1 Cyprinodon variegatus | reverse complement strand
TTAACTCCTTTTACTCCTTTTTTCATCTACAAGTTGTTTTAAGCTAAAATCCTGACCAATATAGCAACCAAACTAAATAAATTCAGAAAGTCTTCTTTTAACCAGCTGACTAGGGGTGTGCAGCAACCTCCACTATACACCATACAGCCAATCAAATCTTTGTTCATTTCGGCACGTTCTTGGTGTCTCAAAAGTGTTTTAAACAGCTGAAATTGTATGATAAAAAATTTGATCAGTTTTACTTTTCATAACCTCGGAATACGCAGATACAGACAACTCTGTCGTACCTAAGTGAGATCTGGATGCAACAGTTTAGATCAGATCAGGAAATTGTAACTTTATGCAAAAGAAAAAAGTAAAGAACCATAACAAGAACATACGTTTACCAATCAAACCTTTAGCCTACAGGATTTCATTACATTTGCAGTAAAATAAAACCAATTACAGGCAAAATAATGCCACATTAATGTATGGGAAATGTTTGCTCACCCCAAGCAATCCAGCAATGACCTCTATGACACCAGTCCCCACTGTTGTGTACTGAATGTCGCGTTCTGGGATTCCTGCATCCCTGAATATGTCATTTGTGTAGAACCAGATCTGAAATTCAGAAAGAGGAAGTTTATCGGAGGAATCTGATTGATTACAAACTCAGAATCAGATTATCTCATTTTCTAAGGAGCCAAAACTCCCGTCTTTTCATTTTGTGCTTTCACATGATTCATTATACTGATCATTTTCATTAGTCCAACCATCACTTATGCATTTGAGTTACTGCGTTTCATGAACATGGATTGCTGACAAGTGCTCCCCTTGAAATTAATTTGTGAGTTCTCATCAATCACACTTTACCGGTGCAGCATCCATCATTGATGAGGTGAGGACAGAAATGTGAAGAGTGTAGTTCAACCCTGTCTTGTTGATATAGGAACCGTACGCATTGCATTCCATCAATATTACAACTTTGAAATATGTATTCGAGTATGCTTGAAAACAGTTTGCTCGCACAGAATAAAATGTCACCATGTGTAGTTTTCAAAAGGTTTTTGTAAATGGGAACAGTGTGGAGCAGTGCAGGTCCTCTACAAAGATATTAATGCATAAAAAACATGACGTTTGTCTTTTTACCTGTCATGGTTTTAAGCTTCCTGTATTATATGGTAATAGCCATTTTTGTTTTAACATTGCTAAAACAACAGTTGTTTGAGGAACCAAACTAAAAGGTCAGTTTACCAAATGTTTTCCCACATGTGAACCCCTTTCCTCCCCTATAATGGATTAAAGTAGTTTAGAAGCTCTCCATATTGTTATGTCCTTGGATGAGACACTTCACCCACATTGCTTACTGATGTTGTTTAGTAGCTTGGCATTCAAACTATATTACACTCTGTGTAATACATGCTGGCTGTAAACCAGTCTGATAACCTGCCATTGACTCCGGCCAGATCTGGCTGGACCAATCACAGAACAGAAAGTAGGAACTGAGGATGCGTCACTCTCATTGCTTTTCTGTTAATTTAACAGCAAGATGGTGACCGCAACAGAGCAATGTTTTAATGATGCCCCTTCGGATGTTCTAACAGAGAATGGTCTAACTTTAAAAACTCAACAATAGACAGCTTGTCATTTCTTTTTAAAAAGGTTGTATTTGCCATGTTAATCCTGTTAGTTCTGCCTTTAATATCGAGCTCTGCAAGCTCCTTTCCACACCGATACGCCGTGTATGTGTCCTATCAGTCTGGCTTGCCAAGCTAGGTGGTCATGGGGCCCAGTGGCACCTGTGTACAGTATGTTAGCCTTCCTTCTGTCAGTGAGCCCCAGGGCAGCTGTGGCTACAATATAGCACAATCAGTGTGTGCCTAAATGACTGAATGTAGTGTAAAGGGCTTTGGTCAGGTCTCCTGAACGGCCATATAAATACAGGCCATAAGTAACTACAGGCTTTTAGGTCATTGCTGGTGTCTTTCCGTTTTGTACAGTTGTTGTGTGCATAAAATAATTCCAAGCTGTCTAGGATTTATATTCACTGTTTAAACTAGAGGTTTAATTATTTCTTTAAATCGTGTCTTTAGTTTTTAGATTGTTCTGCAAAAAATCCTACCCAGTTTAAACAGCACTGAGCATACATTACAAAGGATAATACCCAAAACAGTCTTTTATTTGTTTACCACTTTTCTACTCACTTCTCCCTCAGTGTAGCCCAGCTATGGGAAACAGTTAGCTGTATACTTCCACCTAAAAAAACAAACACACCTCTGAAAACCAAGAAGTTTAGATCTTTGAAAGAGAGGACCGATGGTTTGAAAGAGGGGTAAAAAAAAAATCAATTTTTGTCAAATAAGACATGCCAACACTTAACACAGGGGGAGGATTTCAGTTTCAGCTCTCATACATATACAGCTTTCTGCTGCAACTCATTCTGAAGAGTTTACAGAATTCAAAACACCAAAACTTATTTTAAACAACAAACTCCAAGTATCCAGAAGAATGATGGGTGGGTTGTTGATTTGCATCGGACTTGGACCAGCTATTTCTAGTGTGAGCTGAAAGAACTGAAGATTCCACAGCGGGTGTCAAAACTGTTACAGAGAAAAGACTTACAATGAGTGAAAGTCCACTTGATTTAGATTAAAGCTCGTTTTGTTGTCAAAACAGAATTTTGATTCATATAATTTAATGTGATATTAGTTTTACAATACTTGAGAGTAAATAATCTTCTTTGTGTAACTTGCATGAGTTAGAGACTGATTAAAACAGTTTGTGTGCAGTGCACTTCAATCCGCAACACTTGCTGCCCTCTGACCCATTTCTCTACATGTCAACAACTAGAACTAGTCATACAAAAAACTGAAGGATTCCTTATTTTACCCCTCAACGAACAGTTACCAAAAATTTTTTCATGATACACCCACAAATCTCATTAAAGGTTATTAGGATTTTAATGTCATGGAAAAACATAGTTTTCTTATTTCATTTACAAATAATAATCAGAAAGATAAGGCATCAATTTCTATTCAGCCCCTTTTTCCATGACACTCTTAAATACATCTGAGTTTAAATACTACTGCACAAGGTCAGGTACAGCTTTTGTTTCAATGCCAATGGAAAGTAATAAATCACTAATTGAAATGCTGAATGCAATTTCTTTTCTAAATTTTTGTTTTGGGCATGTGGATTTATTTGCATGTGTGAATCCTTGCAGATTTCCTTTGTGGAACAGCTGGGACCAAGCGACCCAGCAGGAAGTCCCCCTGCCGGGAGATGATGCCACTATGAGCCAGCATGCCCGGAGCTTCCATCCACACAAAGCAATGAGCACAAAGATGTGCTCTATTTTACGTTCAGATGGGTGGACCTTGTTAGGTGAGGTAACACTGAGAGAGATAATGAGCCGTGATCATGTCGCCCTCAGCATAGTTATTCAGCGGGTGTAGTACTGTGTGACTCTGTGATGTATGGACAGAAGGAAGGAGCCCAGCTGGGATCTGCGGCAATATGAACTCTCGTTTTCACATTAAGTGCACAGAATGATGCACATGCAAAATGAAAAAGACAATGAAGCTACAGTTTTTTTTTGTTTTTTTTACCACTCACCGCATCAATACCAGACAGCTGCATGCCAATGTTGACCACCATGGTGGTAAGGACCTGCCAGCGGACAGAGCGGTCCATGAGTAGACGGCGGACAGAGAGGGTCTTCACAGAGGAGAGTGACCTTTGCTCCTCCTGCATCTCCTCAACCTCAGCTTGGATATTTCCCTTTTTACGGAAACACTTCAGGGCTGGAAAAGAACGAGAGATTTTACATTCCACTTTAAGTTTCATAACATGTAAAACAGAAATGAAAAAAAGGTTGATTATCTAACCTTTTACAGTTGCGTAGACATTTCCTTTGTCTATCAGCAGGTATCTTGGACTCTCGGGAAACCAGGGCAACAGCATCAGTTGGACCAAAGTAGGAAACAAGACAAGGGAGAGGAGCAAGGGCCAATGTTCCTCCTGTGAGTAGAGATAAAGACAGACATTTTCAGTGTCCTGTAACTTTCCTGTTGTCTGTACAGGAAATTCTGCAAATCATGGTGTAAAATCAAATGAAACACTCTCCAGAGGGAACCAATAAAACTATAGGTATTTAAGGCCACCTTTGCTTTTCTATGCTGCTGTTCACATTACTTGAATTTCTTAGGCCTGAAAGTACAAACTGGTATTTTCTTATCTATGTATTGAGACATTATAAGAGTCTTGCAGAAACTTCCGCCCCAAGGTACCTTTCCCAGCAGTTCAGAGAGCCCAAGGACCTGAGCAATGAAAACTCCAATGCAGATGTGGATACTGGGAACGAGGCCTAGAAACCCTCGAAGGTTCTTTGGTGCGATCTCTCCAAGGTACATGGGCACTACGCTGAGAGAAATCCCTGAAAAAAAAAAAAAAATCTTACCATAGGATACATCCCATCATGTGCACATGAGGACAGCAATCACTATCAGCATTCTGAAGAACAATTGCCCTGTTTATATCTCAGACATTTAGTTTACTGTGCTCCTGTGTAGAGGGTGAAATTAACAGAGCTGCTTGAGGCATCAAAAAAGAGAAGAGGCCTTAAAACTAGTAAAAATCATTAAAGCTACAGTTCAGAAGGTAATCAGCTATTAAAGAGCATTTGTTAAAGTGTTACCAGTACACACCGAGATATGTGTCCAGATGTGGGGTCCATGCAGGTTAACCTTCAGAGCAGAGCCTAGATACTAAAGCAGTATTCAAAATCCCCCAAATGTCACCATGAGAACTGTACATTGACTTTGAAGTGATTTTCTTTAGCCTAAATCTTTAGGGTTTTGACATGTTGTTGGATGACAGGAAACAGGAGGTACATGCAAGAAACGGCTTCCAGTTGACAGGTATGAGAAGCCCAGTAAAGATACAGTTTGGAGTCTGGGTTTCAAAATGTTATTTTGTTGATCTCTATTCTTTGATAAATGAAATGAGATCAATTATCTTCTTAAGTTTAACTTTTATTTTCACATAGATTGAAAATTGTGCTCTCCACTACAAAAAAAAAAAAAAAAATGCACATACACAACCCTGTACTTGCTCTCAAGGGGGAATGCCTATCAAAAGCATGTGAGAGCAGTCTATTTCTCCTCCTGCACGTTCTGTTTAAAAGGTGCTTGTTTGCATCGCCCGTACAAGTTTAATTTCCAAAAGATGATTTGAAATCTTTCCACTATGTCAGACTCACCTCTGGTAAGTGAAAATGGGGATGAGCACGTAGGACGGCCTTACGTAAACATATCAACAGAATGATTGACAATTAGGAGGACCACTTATTTTGATGATCCACCCGGATAAAGAACATCCTCCACCACTATACCATTAACTCATTATAAAATCTGGTAAATATTTGAAAGCAATGTAATAAAACAAACTAAATTTGAACAAATTCTGGTTTTATTTTTACCAGTGCAATATATAATTATTCAAAATATTAGATAAAAAAAAATAATTCAGGTATAGGAAACTCTTTTCATTGTAAAATTTATGAAAACAAGACTAAGCAGTTAAAGGAAACATAAAATATACTGTTAAAAGCATTTGGTAACTTTAATGACATCCTGTTCTTTGCCAATTTGGTCAAATAAGTTAATGGCTCCCACTCTTTTACTTGTAAACATTTTACTTCATGGTTTGTGAGAGGCTCCATAGTTGGAAGTGAAAACAAGAATTCAATACTACGTTCTAGTTCATCCTGGCTGCAAAACCTCTCTTTTCTTTTAGAAATACTCTAATACGATCATGCCTAGCTCCTATCTGCTTTTGGTTTACCGGTATGTTTTGTTAGCTTGTTTCTTCCCCCACAAATGAAACACTTTATCCAATCCTGTATGTCTCTGGACGCAGAAGTCTCTTCACCTCTTGATCCTGAGGTCTTCTATTGCTTCAGTAATTTAGTTCAGATTTTAGTTCAACCCCCTAATTGTTTACAAACAGGCATAAACAAAAGCAATATTTTTTTTTTCTGTTTTTGAGCAGGCAGGCCTACCTGAATGGACTCCTGTGATGAAACGTCCTGCAATGACCATCCAGGGATCCCTGAACCATCTGCTGAAGCCCATCAAAGTCCCTCCAATAAACACCAGAATGGTGGATCTGACCAGTGTCCCTTTTCTGTTCAAACACATTATCTGTAAAAGCTCATCCTTTTTAAAAATTTAGGCAGTGTTTGATAATCAGGAAAAAAAGCAAGAGTTGTTATACAAACAAAACATGTAAGTAAATTATTTGCACCCATTCTAACCTTCCATATTTAGTGACAAGTCTTCCCACCAGCAACGCACCAGTCATCCCACCGATGGCAAAGATGGAAACAGTTAGGGCATATAAGACCGTCAAGAAATGCTCATCCAGATGCCAGTGATGGTTCTCAGTTAACGTCTCGTTGTAGAAGGCTTTGATGTACTTGTGGAAGAGAAATACTATCATATTTATTTCTAACATTTTAAAGAATTAAAAATACAAATCTCAAGTACAAAAGTATTAAATTAAGTATTTAATTCCTTAAACAAAGACAAAAAACAAGCTGACCATGTCAAACTTCACTTGATGTGTAAAAAATTCAAAGGTGTCATCTCTTTATTCTAAATGAAATTCATTACAACGCCACCCGGCAGTTTCTTTACATATTTAGATAAATGAAAGGCTCAAACTTAGCTGAAGAGAAATTAAACTCAATCTAGTTGTTCTTTAGGGATGCTATTTATTTAGACACCATAAATATTACTGATTTTACTCTCTTCAGCAGGGAGAAAAATTACTAGCTTAGATTTTATTTTTTTAAACTAGCAGCTTTAACATATATTGTATGAAACACTGTTCCATTTAACCCATGCAAGAATTTACGCTTCTTTGATGAAGAATTTGCTTCCTGTTTGTTCTACTTGTAAAACAAAACTTAAAAAGTTCCTTTTAAATAAGCCTAATAATGGTGATTAATGTCTGAGGTTACAGGATGAATTTTTGATCACTTGTCTAAAATCAACAATGTTTTCTCATTTGTGCCAGGAAAAAAAAAATTGGGGCCTTCTACTTCTTTGTTTGTGTCCCTCTAGTCTGATTTCCACATGATCAGAGACACATGGGGCAACAGTGGGGGTGGATATAGGAGCTTGCTCTGAAAGCGAAGGGTTTTCAGTGTCATGTCATTGGGCAAGACACTTCACCTGCATTGTCTACTGATTGTGGTTAGACGGCCCAGTAGCACCAGTGTACGGCAGCCTCGCTTCTGTCAGTGAGCCCCAGGGCAGCTGTGGCTACAATGTAGCTTGCCACTGTCAGTGTGTGTGTGTGAATGTAGTGTAAAGTGCTTTGGTTAAGTCTCCTGACTAAGTACAGGCCATTTATCAAAATATCTAAATAGATATTTTAATACTCAAAAAGCTGAGGTGTCATCAAACAGCGATGCATTTAATAAGGAACTCCTGGTTTCCTGTGATGGATTGGTTTTTACATCTTTTGTTGTCTCAGTTTTTTTGTTTGCTTGTTAAAGACATTAAAATCCCAACATTATTGTATCTTATTTAAATAAAACCATACAGAGATTATTATACCTCAAAGCGTCATTATCCTGATTTCTGATCAGTATCATCAAAATCCCTTAGGTTTCCCATTTCTATTTCCCAGGGAAACCTGTATTGCAGGAACCTGTATTGTTTGTAGCTGAAGAAAGGCAATGTAAAAGGTTCCCCAGTAAGCCAATGACTCCATTATAAAAAGGAGTTTTTCTGCTTCAGAAAAGGGTTATCCGTGTCAAAACAGAAATGCTCACAGCTTAGTCGCTGCACCGCAGCAAATTCCACAGCAAAGGAGCAGAACAGAACAGATGATGGATTAAGAGGTGAGGAACATCAATGACATGCTAAAGCTGATGTACAGACCCACATGAGGAGCACGTGACAGACAGTGTTACATTGATTTAGCATAATAATACAACTTTATTTGATTAGAGGATCAGATACACCTTAGATGTCTAAAACCTTAGAGTCACTAAATTACTCATACCCCCCCAGCAAAAGGATCTAGATTAAGTTTTGGACGGCTTTGGGGGGAAAGAATTTGCTTGAACCAACCTCTGCAGGTGAGTTGACAACAGCCAAATTGAAGCCATAGAGCATCGAGCTGCCGAACGAGGCCAAGAAAGCCACAGCCAACAATGACCATGTGAGATTCTGAATAGACGAGAATAAATATGCAAATGAGAAAAAGAACAAAAGACAAACTTTGTCAGTTTCAAACTAATGAATGACACTGGTAAATAAAGCAAGTGACTTTTACAATCCCAGAGGTGTGAAAAACTAAACTTTGGAACAAAGCAATGCTTTTATACTCAAGAAATGTTTTTATGTCTAGTTAGCGAGAGTAAAGAGTACCCAAACAAGAAAGAAGTATTTGGTAAAAAAGGCTTCTCAAGTAGTCATTAAAGGTTTAGTGGAGGATTTTCATGAATTTTTGAAAAGACCCACCCTCTTTACTTAAAAAAAAAATAACATGCATAATCCTGTACCCGCTCTCGAGAGGGAACACCTATTAAACAGATGCGAGAGCATTCACAAGCCCATTTCTCCTCATGCAAGCTCTGTTTATAAGTTGTTGTTTGAATCGCTCACAAAAGCTTACTTTTCAAAAGAAGATTTGCAATTTTTCCACTATGTCAGACTCACCACCGGTAAGTGAAAATGGGGATGAGCACGTAGGACAGCCTTAAGTAAACATATCACCAGCATGATTGACAATAAGAAGGACCATTTATTTTGAGGATCCACCCGGAAAAAGAACATCCTCCACTATACCTTTAACATCTCCTAAGGTAAAAAAAAAAAAAAAAAAAGCCAACACACATCAAATGTTCCACTATCTTTGGAATTCAGAAAAATATAAAACAGGCCAAGATCTTTAAGATATATTTAACATGCAGTCCTAAAGAAAAATGGAATGTTTTAATTCACATTATATGGATTTCTTCAATGAGTTGTTGTAGATGTTATTTACTACAGGTAGGAAGTACATCCTGTAGAGGTCTTTTTTACAATGGGTCAGAAAAAGCCTCTGACAGAGGATATTCTGTTGTTGTTTGAGAGTCTGATGCAGAGGATTCTCATGGTTTCCCTTAATCATATTCATGCTTTGAAGATATTTTCTTTGTTTTATACCAGTTGAGTGCAAATGAGTAAAACTGTTGGCAGGGAAAATACTAGCTTCTGTGTTCTCAAAATAAATCTAAGTTGGGAATGGAGAAAGTTAAGAGACATTAAAATAGCCCGGAGCTGAGAAAGCCCAACAGTCAGTATCACCTTCAGTAGATTATATATTTAATGTTAAAGCCCTCACATGTTGCATTACTTTAGTCTAGTGCTGAAACAATTAATCATATTAGTCATGATTAATCAATTACTGAAATAATCGTCAACTAATTTATTATCAATTAATCTTTAGCTGGAGTACAGAGACTCTGAAACATGTCTTTAGTTGAAAGAGCAACCCACTAAGAGCAGTGATTATACCAAAATTAAATTAAAATAAAAAAAATATATAAACATTTTGGATTTAAGATAAAAAAAAATGTTTTTGTCTGTCAATATGCTGTATTCAGAACGATCCAGTTTTAGTTCACTGGGTTTAATTTAATAAAGAAAATCTGCTTTAAGGAACCTTTGCTAACTGATTATTAATTAATACATTGAAAAAATTATCAAAAGGTTAATCGATCATCAAAATAATCGTTAGTTGCAGCCCTACTTTAGTCAAACCTCTCCATAGTATAGTAGTTCTTTTAGAACTGTACTTTTATTGACAAAAACATTTAAAATTACATCTCTGTTCATGTTAGACATGTGTATAGTTTCTTTCACACATTGAAAGACTTATTTTGTAAGGGAAATATCAGCATAAAAAAGGTTCCAGCTCACCCCAGTGATCTTTGCAGCATTTTCTTTTAATAACTCCTCCGCCATTTATGTCATGAATAATTCCTCCTCTGGTATAATCAGCTTGATGGAGATGGGGAGAAGCTCATCTAAGGAACTTGTTAAAACTCTTCACTTCTCCTATTTGTAGATTCCTCCCATTGCTCATGTGGTCATGAGGAGGCGCGTCCGAACGATGGGTGGAATTAACCAACTTATTATCACGCTCCTGATCCTTCCCTAAACCAGCCATGAATTGGTCCCACTGGATCCGGTTCATTAGGGATCACATGAGCCCTGTGGGTCATCTTTAGAGTCCATTGATTTTAAGACACAGCAAGTCACTGAATATATTGGGTTTAAAAAAAAAAACATTTAGACGAGAGAATGCCCAGATGCATACGAAGCTTATAGAGATTCTCTGATATTAGTTTTGTGGTTTCATATGATTTCGTTATAGGGCTGCAGCCATACTATCTATAAATATGCATATATAACCCCTGTATTTACCACCTTTTTGTGTTTGTTTTTTTTTTGGTTTTTACACGTTTTTTGTTAAGTAATAAAAAAATAGCTTTAGAGTCTTTTCATTTTCAAGAGAGAGCAACTTTATATCACAATTATGGCTCAATTTGATTATTCCTACAGCTCATTGATGGCACTTCCAGGAAGTCTTAAAAGACTCCATAACATCAAAGGTGCTGCAGGCGTATAAAAACTCAAAGGTCATGCTTCAACAAATAGTTAATTTTGCTCTCTAGCAGAAGGTCCTGAAGAATATCTAATTGTTAGTTTCCATTACAAATCTGAAGCATACTAGCAAGACAAGTCCACCTTTAGCTAGAAAATTGCCTTTCTAATTATATTTTCGTAGTGATTCATGTCCTGTTTGGATTTTTGGATTTACTCCTGCTTGGTTTGGATTTAGTTTTAGTCAAAATGGAGTGTCTTAAAGGACTGCATGCTTTATGGTATTTTTTTTTAAAGGTTGTATCTGAGTTCTCGACTTCTTTACCTTAGGGGCACTAACCTCTATGCTTTCCATTCATTCCATTCGGTGTGAGCCACACTGATGAATGATGGCAGCATCTTGAATAATGGGGGCAACAACAATGGCCATTTGTTTACAACAGCTAACAGAAGGTAATAGTGTAAACATGACTGACTTGTATTTGTAGTAAGAAGTAAGAAGTCCCATTCATCTCATCTCCATTACATTACATGAAAGCATTATAATTTAGGTTAATCGTCAGAAAAAAATGACTGATTATAAAGTCCTCTTTACAGAGTTGTGGTATATTTTCTTTTTTTTTTAGTTTAAAAACTAAACTAAATGTTGAAATGTTGTTTTGTTCCACCTGAGACTAAACCCACTGAAGTAAAGCTATACTGTAGCACCATCTGACATCCTTTGTATACATTCTTCCTGCTCTTCGCCATAAAGGCGTTAGTTACGGTGTTTAATGCCTCCCTTCTGATTGCACTGCAAATCAGTTCAGAAGTTCATCTTCCCTCTGATTCAAACAAGTGAACTTAAAACACCCACACTCATCCTCAAAACATGTTCTACTTAAGACAATTTACCATGTTATTAGGTGATCACTGATACATATATGAACTTTGTTTTTTTTCATATACAACAGATTTTATACTTATTAGTCAAGTTTGTAGAAATCTATTGTTCTTTTGACTCCACCCTGGTCATACCTGATGCTATGATGACTGTTTCCTTAGTTTTTCTTACTTTCTGCTCTCCACTCACACCTGGTCTTCATCTGTTGCTGCACCTGTTGTATATTTAGTTAATTACTCCCTCCAGTTGAATAAGGACATTTTGTTTTGCTGTATAAACATTTCTTCGGTTCTAATCAATCTGCTTGTCAGGGTAAACGTGGGTTCTCTCTTTATGATTTTTGTATTTGCATTTCAGTTGGAGAAAACTCACAATTCTTAACTTTCAATTTAGAAACAACGCATAAACAATGCTATCCTTGCGGCCCCCATAGGATTAGGAGGGTGTGTTTCAGCCAGGTGCTGTTAATATATTCAGTTTATTAACTGATCATGGAAAACTCAGTCTCAGTGGATAGTTGGGCAGCTACTTTGGTTGTACCTTGAACACAGGAAGATTAGTTTTTCATGTGGGTCTTTTGAAAAGTTTTCTAATTGATTATTAGTTTAAACAGGTTCTATGGTTGAGAAGTAAAGCATGGTGCAACAGCGTTGGTCCTTCCCCTCACATGAACATTTTTATCTTTACACCGATTTCTCCAGCATTTTTCTTGATGCAGAATCCAGAGGTGGGAAATTTAGCCATTCATAAATGATCAGAGACTTGAGATTTGAATTGTACTTTTACACCAATAACTTGGGCTTAAAATTGACCAATAGATATAATTTAACAAATGCAAACCATACATTTTTTTCACTCATGCCGTATTAATATTCACAGACCGCCCCTCTGTGTTTTCACACTGTGTGTGCATGTGCACTAAGAGACTCCAGCACAGCCAGCCATTTATACTTCTTTTGCTGCTTGTCTGTAAGGCTCTATTTTCAGAAAAATTTGATTTCTCTTATTTCAGATATTGATTTATGCTATTTGCTCACTTAAAAAGTTTTTCACTCAGTCTGTATCACCTGCAATGCCATACAATGCCTGAGTGAGTGGTGTTTGTAGACAAGACATACTTCTTCCTATAAAAGGCCAGATTCTTTCTCAAGGTTTATTCAGAACATGTTACTGTTTAAGCTTTTGCACACTGCAGCACTGCTCAGCGACAAAGAGGAGAAAGAAAGTGAAACATATTCTTGAAAATTTATAACTGCACTATCTGATCAGAATCTGCTAAAGTGAACCCTTCTTTTGGAGGAGGAGAACTGTAGTAAAGTCATCCTGAAGGTTATTAAAAAGTGGCCAGAGAGGACAGGGTTGTGAGGAAATACTGTTATTTCTTCACATTCTATGTCATATGTCAGCACAAGGTCCAAAGTATGAAGATGAGAATGTGTGGGCCTATTTCCATTTTGAACAAAGCCAATAGCATCTAAGATAGCATTAAAGGATACTCTTAAGCTATCGGATTCGATGTCAGCATGGATGTTAAAATCTCCCACTATGATGACCCTGTCAGTATTTAACACCAAATCAGATAGGAACTGTGAAAACTCATCTAAAAATTCAGAGTAAGGACCTGGTGGACGATACAAAGTTACAAAAAGAATAGGTTTTCTTGCTTTGCAATTTGGATGAGAGAAACTAAGGGTTAAATTTTCAAAAGAGTTGTAAGTTTTAAAGGCACACTATCCAACATTTTTCAGTTAATTAATGTGTTCCATAACGTTTTGGATGATTAAATGAGTCATTTCAGGTTGAACAAAGGTATTCTCGGCCGCCCTGGTGGTCTGTGGGGGAAAAACCGCACTTGCAATTGCAGGAGCACCGACCCGCACCCACAGGCTCAAAAGTCTCGCGAGATAGTCAGTCTTGCTTTACGGCGAGAACTGCTACTCGCCCCCAGTTAAAAGCATGCTCGTTGCTAGCACAGTGGCGATCTTTGTGCAGCGCTGCTTTCACACCGGACACAGCAAAATCGCGTCTGCTGCTTCATTTTTACTGCTTGTACCAGTTCTGATGCGCGGCTGAAGCAGCTTTGCTGCTCTGGCTGCGCGGTGCTAAAGTGTGTCTGACGCGCGTTGGGCGGAGCTTCACTATCCTTTCTCTGCCTTGCAGCTATATTTGCTGTGATCAGTGGGAATAAAGTAGTTTTAATATGTTTTTAAGTGAGAAAATACACCTGAAAACGTAATCAGTGCATTCAGTTCATTCAGATTATAATCCTGCCTTCCAATATTTTTTCTGTCGGAGCCGCTCAGACCCCCACATAGCAGCGGTGCGCCGACAGTTGGAATCCATTCATCAGCAGCCTCTGGCTGGGTCGCCTCCTCGCGGTTCACGGCGGCAGCTGGTAGGTGTTTTTCATCTAAATAATCCAAACTGCAGGCAGCAGGATAATAAAAGCGAACATATTCTGCCGGCAGATTTCTGCATTTTAAGTTAATTTAGGCGTCAATAAACTGTTTAAGAGGAGTGATAATAGCGCTCTGATCATCAGCGCTGTGTCTCTCTCCCTGCCAGCTCCCAGATCATCTTCTCTGATTGGTTGAGGCGGCGCGTCGAGCAGCAAAAATAAAATGTTTCCATCTCGAGCAGCAGCGCGTTTGCGGCGCGTCACACGCGTCAGATGCTTAAACGCGCCCGACGCGCTGCTTCAGCTGCTCAGACGCGCTGCGCCTGCTGCTCAAAACGCGCCGCGGGACCTTTTGCTGCGCCTTGACGCGCGTCAACCATTGACTTTGCATGTAAACTCGCTGCTTCTGTCGCGCCAGCTGCGTTCGCCTGTCTGCTAAGCTCAAAACAACCGCGCCTGGCTTGACGGAGAAACCAGGAGAACAGCTGAGCATATTTACAACAGTGCACTTTTACTTTCGCCCTCTGGGGGGAGCCTCGCTGGAAAATCAACACCGGTTGCATAGTGTACCTTTAACTGCCTTTGGAGTAATCAGTAAGTAAGACGGAAAGATTGTTGCTACCCCTCCTCCTCACCAAGATTGTCTTGGTATGTGAAAATTTAAATAACTAGAAGGAGTTGCCTCATTTATGCGCACATAACCCTCTTGCTGCATAAAGGCCAGAGAAAATTCCAGAGTCGGTCATTGTTTTGCCAAACTTACACACACACTCATTTTAGTGACCTCTGATCGGCGTAACCAGGTGTTATTACCACCAGCTTGAATACAAATCTTACTGTGTTTAACCTTATCCTTAGCCAGCAGTTTCAGGTAGGATTTGATGTCACCCGTTCTGGCCTCTGTGTACCGTTTCCCAATCGCCTGACTGCTCAGGCACGTTTTGAGGACTTCTACGTGGGGGCCTAGTTTAACTCCTAAATGTTCTGCAGCCTCAAGCCTGGATTCTAACTTTGACACCCTCACCTCCATAGCTGAAAAAATACTACACTTATTACACATACCATTATCACTAAAGGAGGCAGAAAAATAACTGAACATCCTACACAGAGAGCAGGAGAGAACAGAGGAAGAAGTAAAAGTTGGAAAAGAGTCAAGGGTGGGAGAGAGATAAGCCATAGCGATGCTAAGCTAGCGCTAGCCTAGGTTGGATACTCCTTACTACCAGAAATAAAACCGTGTTAAAGTGACAAGTGCTCAGTAGAGACGTGCAGCAGAAGGTGCCATCTTTTAAAGTGGTTCTGGACAGTTAGAGTTTCTTAGATACAGAGATATTACAGAAAAAAAGAAATTAGGATGGAGATTGCACTAACAGCAACGCTGCTCAGCAAATACAAGTTACGATACGTCTCACTAACAACAGCAGTAGCACTCTATGGTGGCAGGAGCACACTGGAGCGGAGGTCTTCAACAGGTTATCCGTGACCCCTAAGGGGTCAGGCACTGCATAGGGGTCGCAAAAGTTTTGGTTAATTAGACTTTGTTTTTTTAATATTGCCCCCTGCAACTTTTTCCACTAATTGAAATGTCTTTAACCACATTAACATGAATTCAACACACTGTAGTAAACAGATAAATGGAATCGGAAGATGTCTTTCAGTCATTAATGCAAACATTCAGCGTCAAACAGGAGCTTTTTCAAGCTGGGCACCATTTCATTCACAACACCTGTCCCATCAACCAGGAATAAGAAATACTTTAATAATCCCAGGGAGAAATGACTTTTGTTACATGTCTCTATATGTAATAGAGTGTGGACCAGTTTGATATAACACAATTTCATACAATATATATATATAACTAGGGGGCCCCCGCTCCATCTCGCCATCAGTGTGAGGGTCCTTAGCCTGGAAAATGTTGAAGACCAATGCACTAGAGCATTAGAACAGGGCTGACTACCATGCAATAAGGGCCATGTGATGAACTGTTTTCTTTTTGCAAAGATAAAATAAAGTGCCGACTGAGTGAAATCCATCTCCGGTTATTTAACTGGACTGTATATTTGAAAACTTTTTTCACATGACAGATCATAGGGGGTTAGTGCCTATCTCCAGCAATGTAAGGCTGGGTTAACGCTGGACAGGTCATCAGTCCATCACAGGGCGCCACACAGACAAAACCATGCACACACACACATACTCATACCTAAGGCCAAATCAGAGACATCAGGTAACTTAACAGTCCTGCTTTTAGACTGTCGGAAGAAACCAGGGTGCCTGGAGAAAAACAACTAAACAATAGACTTATTGCATGTGAACTAAAAAAAAGGGTAAAAACAGATAATTGAGGTTTGGCGCATTTGTTAGTTTCTGGTCACCTTAATGCCACTAAATAGTTGTGAGCCCCGTTTGAACAATTTATCCAGGGTGTTCTGGTGCTCTTACTATGGAGGTTTTTTCTGGCTCATGCAACTGAAGTTAGAACTGAAGACTCTAGAGCAGATCCCAAAGCTGAGCTTAGTCAAACCTGAGATTCCATAGGATGAGCTTGAGTTCTTCACTGGCTTGTTAAATGTTTGCTTTGTATGGACAGATATTTACAGACATATGCACCAGAAAAACCCGGAGGTCCAAATTCAGAGAGCATGATTATTGTCTCTTTCATTCTTCTTCCCAGCTTTCTGAGCGGACCTTGCTTCTTTCTAGGGTGGGTTATCTGGGTATTTGAAAAATCTCTGTCATCCAATGGAAGCTCCTCCATGTTAAAGATGTCAGCCAAGGTAGATTCGAACATTTTGAAAAACAATTATTCACGTTTGGATGTGTTGCATTTTCAGCAGGACTATTTTGTGGGTGTTTTTTTGCTTATTGACATTTTGCAACCGTTTTTTTTTTTCCATTACACTATTTCTAATCATCAGTCCCACATAATTTGCAACTGAGTGACCATCTTCTTATCTTGACTGAAACTCCAGAGAGGGAAAAAATGTTAGCTTCACGAACATAATTTTTCCATAACTTACAAGAGGGACATTTTAAGATCATAATCAGGATCTGGAACTACATGATTTAATTTTCTCTCAGCAGTGAACAAGCTGTCATTTGATAAATTACCCATCAATAGTAGAGAGTGGGGAGAAGACGTACAGAGAAGCAGTGTGTTGATTTTGCATGTGTTTGCGTTTCATGGGAATGTGTGCATTTTCATGGACATGTCCCCAGTGTGTTTGAGCTGCTGGGTCAGAATAACCCCACATTAGAGCAGCCTATTATTTCAATAAACCTCCTCTTGCATCCACTTGACAGATCATCTGCCGAGAAAAGCAGATATTGCGGCCTTTAATCAGTCAGCCCCCTCCGAGCCTGAGGAGTCTCTTGTGCAGTATTTAAATTCCTCATTTACTCTGTTGCAGGCGGGACGTGCCTGTCCCCTATTGTTCACTCTGAATAAACTGGGGGGCTGATCGTGTTAAGTGCGGCCGTGATTGATGGCTGCTGATGAAATCTAATATGCTCGCCCCATGTCATCGTTTAGCAGAAATAAGATTAGAGACGGAAAGAGAGGAGCTGAGCGAGAGAGACGCCAACAAAAGCTGACAAAAAGTGGAAATCTGTTTAATGCAGTGAATGATAAAAGGGAAGACTGTAAGGTGAATTGAAGATGAGTCTTGTCTTAGTCTTACCTGGAGGTTTAGATAACTGCACAGTTACATATGTATACAAAGAAGCATGCAGAGACTAAAACAATTGTTCATAAATTCAGGTACATAGATGTTTACATTGGTTACATCTGTTACACTATCACTGTTCTTCCATTATCAAACCATACCATCATTTTCCTATTGTGCATTCAGTTATATTTCCATTGTCCCGTTGATGTCATTCATTGATGTTCTATTATTGTGGCTTCACTGTTTTTTTCTATTTTGTTTTGATTCCTTCAAAGCTCCTTTGAAAAAGAATAAGCTGTTATTGTGTGTGTTGTAGGGTCACAGGGCTCAATTACAACATCTAAAACCCATGAAGTGACTGACTGTCATCAGCTGGACTATTTTATTTACACAACTGTGATCACGGCTATTACTGGCTCCTTGTGCTCTCTGTAAGGTCAGCAGCGAGTGGCGGAGAAATCAGCGACTAAAGGCTCATGATTCTGTGATCTAAATGCTTCACTGAGCTGCTGAACATTTAACACACACACACACACACACACACAGTGCTCTACTGTATGTGGGAGAGTGAGGAAGTGAGATTTTAGTGACCCCTTGTGGAATTAAAGTGTCACCTCAACGTGGAGTGATTAAAGCCTGACAAAAAGGGGATTTCTTTAAAGGTTAGAGTCTGGATGTATTTAAATAAAGAAATGTGACACACACTCCAGAGTCCACTTAAATAAGTCATACATCTCATAGATGTCATCCCCTCTCCTCTCTTCCCTCCTCTGGTCTGTGTTTTACCCTTTTCACTGCTACATTAGTGCTTGATTTGGATGTAATGGATCCCCTTCCTCCCTTCTCACTCCTTCTCATTGGCTGCGGCTGGACTCCAGCCCAGCCCACCTGCTCCTCCGTGTTCTCCTTAATGCGACTGGCCGAGGATGATGGATCACCTCCTGTCACTTCCACCTCCTCCTCCAATCAACAACTGGCCATGGAAATTGATTGTTCTAATTTGCTCTCATTATTATTATGATATTAAGCACAATATACAGACACAGCTCACTGTCAGATCTGGGCAATGCCGTCATTAGTTACAGGAGCTGGAGAATACGCCTCAGTGGGGCTTTTCTCCCACAGATGCCAAGATGTAAAGGAATCAGCGAGCGTTGGAATAACGCAGTGCTTTTTCTTAATAAGATTTGCCATGCAGCCCCTCGCTGAGGTGATGTAGCATCTAATTAAGTTCAATTCGGTGCATCTGGGAGAAAAAAAGGGGGGAAAAGGAGATATGATTAAGGCCCCCCACCCCACCCACACACACTCACATCACGTGCAAGGAAATGGGGATGTGAGAAAACATCTTAACATCTGCAATGACTGCAAACAACAGAAGTCTACAGTTATTAAATGCTGCTAGAACATGCCATTTAGATGGGACGTACATTTACAGAGAGAATAGAGCTGAATAGCAATCAGTGCATGCAGCAAAGGAACCTGCACAAATTTAGTGATGGGCAATATGACAGAATGGCATGTCATGATGTTTTTTTCAGTGTTAACACAATCAAGATGCATGTAGCTGTGTTAAATGTAGTTTTAAGGTTGAAGGACATTCAAAAAAGCTTTAATCAGTTAGCACATTTGTTTTTCAAATTTGTTTTAATTGTAAAAAAAAAAACACATCTAAATAAATACATCCTAAAATAAACATTGATGTTAACAAACAGATTCATGTCATCAACAGTCATGGTTCTGATATGGACTGAATGATTCTGCTTTCAGCTGCTTTGAAATAAATTGTTAAATCTCTCACTCTATATGGGTAATTCTTTTCTTTTCCAAAGGTAATGTTGAAAATTATATCTAATTGACTATCTACATCTTTTTACGTCGATACTTCTTTAGTCAGATCATTTCAATTTTTGTTGAACTCTCAATGTTTTTTGAGAGTTTGCAGTTTGTTGCTTTAAATAAATGTGTTCATCAGAACGCTGATGTTTTGTTGAGAAGGGGCACATTCAGAGTACCATGCAGAAATATTCAATAACTTTAGTATAATGGTAGTAGTAACATCACAGTTACCTTTGTTGCTGTATGTTGTAATTTTAAAAGCTTAAATAAATATGTTTTGTGCTAATGGAAGTTCAGAGTGAATTATATTCACCAGAGGCTTTTACTGTGACCCTTTTATTAAAGTTTAGCCTCGTTTTCATATGATTTATTTTCTTTGTAAAAGATGAAATTATTAAGGTTATTCAATCAAAAGGCCTTGTAATATTTTTTTCTGTCTTGCTGAGTATAAACACACCCTCAGCTGCAGTCATTCAGTATGCAAAAAGAAAAAAAAAAAAAGCCAGATCCACATTCCTGTATGAGTTAAAATATAAAACTTTTCAACTATAATTTTATTAAACAAAAACCCGAAACTTAATGCTTTTTTGCTATCTGCTTAGTCTACTAAGGCCAGTTTATATTATTGCTGGTGATGCTTTGCACTCGTCTAACATATGTACATTACCTACAATTACTGGATATAAAATTGCAATTTGAAATGTTTCTTGGCCTAAATTTCTTAC
>NW_015150763.1:722481-747802 GCF_000732505.1 Cyprinodon variegatus | reverse complement strand
ATAATCATAATAAAAAAATAAATGAAAGAAAAATAATCATAATAAAATGATCTATTTATTCTATGTTCATGTTATTCACCAATATTTCAATGGAACTATATTCTTTTGTCTGTCTGATTAACTAATCTTACCAAAGTAAATGCAATGAAAAATTGTCTTTTTAACCAAATGCTATATTACTCCAAATGGAATAATTTTCTGGATAAATTTTCTCACTTATGCTTGAATATGTAAAAATATACCAAAGTCGAGCTACTTGTAAAACTTACTGCATCCAGTGTATATGTAATTAATTACTGTAGCATTAAGCAGCATTGGTTGGTTTCTTTCCGCCGCATGTTATGAAAAAAAAAAGACATATTGAAAGATTCATATTTGCACTGATATTCATTTCAGCCAACAGCCACAAGGAGGACTTGATACTATTTAATTAAAATATGATCACTATTCTTATTTTTGTTGCCTATTTGTGGGGATTCATCTAATGGAAAATCAAAGAACTCCAAGTCTTTGTAGGTGTTCTAATTGTAGTTCTCAAGGTAATTTTAATTTTAAAATGTAATTATAACAAAATAAGAGTTTTGTAAAAATAACAGAACTTTGCAGAATTTTGAGTCAAGAATTGTACGGAAATTGTAATTTCCGTACAATATTCGATACAGGAATGTTAATGTTAGTGTCACAAAAAACTTTTTAATTTCTATTCAATAAAGATTCTTGCTAAAGATGTGTTGATCAAAATGTTTTGTGTACTAACTGAATATCAGAAGCTTGAGAGAAAGAAAAGTGTAGCCTATGCTAGAGAAATGTGCACAGGCATTTCTTACAGTTATAAAACTTTAGGCGGTGAAATATACCTATTTTATGTTCACTGCATTCTTGTCAAATCAGCAGTGATGCCTTTAAAAAATAGGATTTTTAAGTTTTAAGTTGTGTAATGATGGATTCTATACCAGCTGAATGCATAAAAGCCACACAGGTAGGGTGTAGAATAACCCCAGCAGTCATTGGGTGAAAGCTGATAAGTCACAAGTGCACAGTAATATTTACTACATGTTACCACTGAACTTTAACATAGTTTGTTATTTAAAAGGTATATTTTTTCGCTCTCCAAAGCTGACGGAACAGATACAAGTTGAAATGATCCCACAATGTGTGATTTGGCCGATCATCAAATGCTCTTATCCTTCACAATCCTTTTACCGTCCATTCCCAGTATGCATGTAAACTTTTACTGTCAAAATGTCCAAGATGTAATCCTGTTGGTGTGTCTATTTAATGGCTTTGTTGGCACATTTCCCTGCTCTTTATCTCTCCATCTATCTCTGCATGCATCACCATGCCTGATGAGGAGAAAAAGCCGAGGTAAGCAGATTATCACTCTGCGTGCTTATCACCCTGCTTTCACAAGCCCAATTTGAGATGGTACAAATGAGACTCCAAAAGGCCAAGGCAAATACCATAAAAATGTGCTGATCCTGATATTACCACAGCAGCCCCTCCAGCTGTATACCACCCCTATGTTCCCTAGACCAGAGTGTCTCCCCAGCCACGCTGTTATCAGCCCAGAGTATATTGGATAGTGCTTACATTAACACACAGTGTCTAACAAACCGCTTACGCTTCTTTAATTGGATTACAAGGAGAGCTGCATTCCCATTGGTGAGATTAGGGGGTCCGGGCATGGAGCCCGCTCCCCCCCTCTACCATGTGAGTGAGGGATCTGATTCGCCATTGTCCCTAACGACCTACAGATGGCAGATGTTTGATTGGTGGAGTGAAGCTGGCGAGGCTGTTTATTGGTCTGTGACGGTGTAATAAGAGGGGGATGCCAACTCAACTGTCAGGGTGTTCAACTGTCTTCTCTGATCTGGAGGTGATTAATGAGACTATTTATTTATTTACTGGCCTTAACTACAGCTTGTGGAAACACTGTTCTCTAAGTAGCTTTAAAGGTCAGTTTAGAAAAGCGTTTCAGGAGTTTTCTTTAACTGGAAAAACAGGGGATTTATGGTTATAGAAGTCATTTGTTTTATCATTTAGCTTTAACATCTAGTTCCATCTATGCTTTTGTATCCATTTTTTTTCTAGTCATGTTAGATTCTTTGGACATTAGGGAGGTTGGTATTTTCTACTTTAAAAGTTTTGATATCGACTTAAATTTCCATCAACAAGAAGAGGGAAAGGAGAAACATAGTTATATATTTTATATCTTTTTTTTCTTTCTTTGAAACCCATAACAAGCAAATTACACCACACCAGCTAAACAAAGCAGCATGTAAGATTTTTTTTTTTATTGGATATAATATGTCACCAACATCATCATTGTCTCTCTGTAAAAGCTGGGGAAGTAAGACTCTTACATTTAAGACTGCAAATATTTCTATGTTAAACATGATCAATATTTAAAGGCACAGTAAAACAGAACATTTTAAATGTTTAATGTAGAGCCTTCATGTTATTTTCTTAAAGTCTTGCTCTCTTTAGCCTCTTGTAACAAACAGAGGCATCTTTCCTTTTTCCATTAAAAAAATAATCACAGCCTCTGAGCTTTCCATGAATTCATTTTTAAACGCACACATGATTAAGATCCCATGTTCATGTATGTTCATAAGGTAGCAAATCAAATGTTAGGGCATGAACACTATCATAATGATGTGGAGGATTTAAAGTTTCTTCAACCAGAGCTGCTTATCAGAATACAAAACAGATATGCATGTGAAATTACACCTCATAAAATATAAGAATAAATGAATAGGAATCTAGGAATTTGAATTGCTTTTCATTCATTCATTCATTCATTCATTCATTCATTCATTCATTCATTCATTCATTCATTCATTCATTCAGTTATTATAAAATATTTTATTGAAACAGAGAAGTATGTGCTGTGGTATTATACTATTGAACTGTTTAACTTTAAACTGGAGTCGGACTCCGTATCACAATTGCAACATTATTTTGCAACACCAACATGGCTGAAACTTTTATAATCCTTTTCAATAGGACACAACTCAATGTTATACTACATTTTGCACCATATCTATTTTGCACTGCACTGAACCTTTCCATATTAATTCCATTTTACAACATAATTTCATTTGATTTTTTTAATTTTTTTTAATCTAGTTTTCCTTTTCTCTTATATTGTTGATATATCCTTTATGATTGCTGCTGCAATTTAAATGTTAATGTTCTTTTCACTGTTGTAAGCTGATCATTTCACTGTTGGAAGCTGTAAGCAATGTCATTTCATTTTGTATACACTTGGTGTATACAAAATGACAATACATTTTGTTTAAGTCTAAGTCTCGTAAGCTGCAACAATATCTTCAGAATGGAAAGACATAGTTTTAGTTTCATTTTTTTAAATACGATAACAGTTTAGAATTATATAACTTTTTATTTATAATCTAGATTTTACTCTTGGCAGATTTAAATTACTCTAATTCAACCAAGAAGATTACGAAAGAAAATTAGTTTGTCAAACAATATAAATGTGTTATCTAAAAAGAAAAAAAAAAAAACTTTTTATGAAAACTAGAATTGCTTGCAGAAAACTATAAACACCCTGTCAAAATCAAAAATGGCATGACAGCAAAGAAACCATTCTTTAATAACGAGCACTTTTTGTTAGCCTGGCCAGCCAGACAGACTAACATGGGGCCTAAGTCATATGTAATAATTAATCATGCTGTGTAAACTGCATAAATTATTCTGGCTGGCCAAGCTGGCTTTTTGTGATTTCCACTTATATTTTGACTTTTTAATCATGAGCTCTAGGTCTTTGAGGTTATGCAGCCTCCTTGTAATTGCCCTGATTATCATCTTTATCCACATATTGATGAGGATGAAGATGAGGATGGATGAGGAGAGCCCACCTGCCCCTACCCATCCTCACCACCTTCTAGAGAAGCACCATAGAGAGCGTTCTGACCAGTTGTCTCACTGTGTGGTGTGGAGGCTGCAGCGTCTCAGGCTGGAAGAAAGTGAGGAGAGTGATGAGAACAGCAGAGAAGATCATCTGGGCTCCTCTTCCCTCCATTAAAGACATTTCATCCCAGCGCTGCATGTCCCGAGCCTGTAACATCATAAATGAACCCTCACACTACTAACAGGGACTATTCTCCCTGCTGCCCTCTGGAAAGAGACTCTGAAGCATCCGATGCAGGTCCAGCAGATTCCAGGACAGTTTCTTCCCTACTGCCATTAGACTGCTGAAAAAAAAAAAGAATGTTAGAACTCTGTCTATACAGTCATATGTTAGCATTACTGTTTTTCATCACATTATTTTTTTTTATCACTGCTGCTTACCTTATCAACGCTGCACCCATTCCCTCTTGATTGAGGAAATGGAATAGTGTAGAGAGTTGTTCCTAACAAAATTTCTTTTTGTTTACACTTGTGTATACAAAATGACAAAATAAAATCTAAGTCTGTCTAAGTCTAAGTCTAATATTACCTGAAAAACTCAAGTCAGGACTCTGACTGGGCCTTTGTAAAATGTTAACATTACTTCCAGACAGAAGAAACATGTTAGTTAGGTTTAAAAGCTACTTTAGGTATAAATATGCAGGCTATTTGACCTGCATGTGTCGGCTATAACTTACCCTGTTATTTTAGTGCTATTTATCTGACAAATTGTGAGGAAATAACCCCTAATGAATTATTGAATTAATTATTACAAACTGATAAGCCAATATGACATTGTATTAAAACAATTACATTTTCTCTGCATATTCCAAACTTGTGCTATTTTGAGTCTAATTTTTGAGTAGTAATGCATTGTTGTAAAATTTCAAAACATAAAACTGCACTTATATCAGCAACAATGCAAATGTCTTTGAAAATGTGAGTAAATTGGCCTTTTAAAATAAGAGATGAAATACATTTAGAGTGCATACTTTCACTTAAGTGCCCAATAATGAGAGTTTGACCCTTCTTTCTGTCACCTTTGACGTCTGACCTCTAAATTTGGGCATTTTCAGCCTTTTCTCCACACATTAACCCAAACCTCTGACCACTAACTTATGGGGGAGTCGTCAGCACAAGCTGCTGAAAACCTGGCAGCTGCTGGCCTCCTGTGAAGGCGGACCCTCTCCATCATGGCGGTGACACCTTAACTGTCCTAGTCTGGCCTCAGTGAGGAAGGCCCCCTGCCGTCGAGCTCACACAAACACCGAATGGGACACACTTTCACTCGTCTCTTTGGTGGCAAAAAGGGACAAACACAAAGAAACAAACTGCAAGCGCTTTCTTCTCCCCAAAACAGGTGCAAAAACAAATCTTCTGCTAACAAACACATACTGTCTCTAGAACTGTCATTAAATCTCCTCTCTGTCTGCGCGATCAGCAGAAACAATTCTCCTTTTCACAGTCGCCTTAAAATCTCAACACAAGACGCATGCTGGAGCTGTAACACTAGGCCTAAACATACCCTGGCCCATTCCCTGCAGGTGACCTGACCCTTACTGTCCTGACTGTCAGGGAAAGAGACGCCCGTTCAGGCAGATGGTGGAAGAGTTGCTCGTTTCCTCACAACAGGGCAAGTTAATGTGTAGCTTTAACCATTGTGTTCGCTGCCTGACAATGAGAGAGGTGGGGAGGGAGGAGCGCTTGCCAGAGCTGCTGGTGAAGATGGACTTGCTGTGTATTCTTGGAGGAGTTAATAAAAAGTGAGCAAAAGCCCCCTTGATTCATCACTGTCTCATTTGGGCAGAGCAAAAGGACAGAAGGAGGACTGCACGGTGCTGGTGAAAATGCATAAGGCATCAGTTTGTGTGAAACAGCAAAAACCCATTTGTTGAAGCTTATAAATATACTGAAATCATTGTTCTAATTATGCTTCAAATTAAACACAGAATCAATGCATTCTGTTTAGCTGAGAAATTGTTGCAACAGTGCTCGCAAACATCGCCATTGTCCGCCTCTGCTTCTTGGAGCTATCACTTTCCTAAAGATGAGGGTAATTCTCTATGCAAATGCGCCGCCATCATTGTCCCCGCCTCGTTAATCTGAGCCCGAGCTCCTTTGACAAACCCCTCTCTGATTGATGAGGCCCTGACAGCTCCAATGTGTGTGTGCATTTTCACAGATTGACATCATCATTAAGGAGCTTGAATCGCTGCAGATTTACTCGCCAGCACGGTCTCCAGCATGCACCCGCAAACGCAAGAGTGCATGTGGGAAAACACACGCAGACGGAGGAGGTGCTACCATCCGTCTAACAGCTGAGGTTCCCCTTCTGCACCCATGGAGTTGGAGATGCAAAGAGCTTGCTCATTGGCCGCCTTAATCTGTCATTTTGAAGTTAATTGGTGTAGGCTTTAAGCAAATCTCCAGCAGCACCCCCATCCAGTCACCGTGCCACTTGATGGGTGAGCGGCTGTCATATGGCACCTATCGATTCACCCAGGGGATGAGATGACTCCCATAAAACCCGCTATGTCAGTGTCAGCCTCTCGGAGAGCAGCCGATAGCCTCCGTCCTCCTTGTCTTTTGATGTAGATCTGGGACGAGAGAGTTTTAAATCATGCTTTATTCATATTCACTTCGTCTGAGGAGTGTCCGCAGGCTGGGTTTTTAGTGTTTCAATCGGCTGAAGTCCATTTTAGAGTTCATTTGAAAATGGGAAAATCGTTACCTAATCCTATTGCTTTGGCCCCGAGCTAGAGCATAAGAAACACGGCGTGTGCTAGCAGAGCGGGGTTGAAGGGGGGTTGGATAAGAAAATAAAAAAAGAGAAGAGACACAAAACCCTGACATGGTGGAGGCAGCTGCAGATGAGCAAATAAAGCATTCAATATTTATGACTGAAATTAAAACCAGATAAAGATGTCCCATATTACCGCGTCGCCGCCCTCCTCCCTCCCAGGCCCCTGGCCCTGACTCTGCTGCTCACAACTCTCTGCTCTCTCTCAGCGCAGAGTGAAAGAGAAGCATTATTCCTTCTCAGCTAAATGTCTTCAAAGACAGTAATGAATGCAATGCAGTGACCCAGAAAATGGACTTTAGAGAAAGAGGAGGAGGGGGAAAAAAAGCAATCTTGCGTTTGTGGCGGAGTATTATCACTTTACTCCCCTCCCCTCATCTGCCCCCCACCCATGCTGGTGTGTGTTCCTTTACTTTGTGTGCAACTGCCATGATGTGTGTCTCTGAGGGTATGTGCACCTTGTGGATTTGTGCACACTTGCCTGTGTGGGTGTGTGTGTGTGCATATGTGCGGTGAGAGCGAAGTCTCAATCAAGAGGGAATGGGTGCGGGCTGACAGGCGGGCCCATTGTGGGGTTAATTAAACACTTCAGGTTTAACACCCCGTCTCTGTCGTTAACCCAAACACTGCCTCATCATTCATCCCCGCCACACTTCAGCTGGAGACTAGAGAGGGAAGGGAAGCGACAGGACAGGGGGGGGAGGTTGCAGTAGGGGTGTCAGTGAACGGGGATCTGGTGGTGGTTGCATGATGTGATGACGGAGGTGGTTAAAGTTAATCTATTTAGCTTGGAATAATGTGATGATTCATTATAGAAAGTAGAAGATATAGAGCGGTAGCATGGATGACCCTTAGACTTCCTGTGTCTTATGTCAGCTCCTCAAATAATTTAAAACAATCTTGATTTGTGATTTTCCCAACACAATTATTTAGTTGATTGTACACAGCAAAAAGCTCTTGAAAAGATGTCTGCTGATGTTGGAATGACAAACATCAACAAAGGTTTTTGGGAAAAATTTGGGGTTTTAAAGGTAAAACTTTATCAAGTTTTTCTTGGATAAATAAAACAGACCTGTCAACTTTAGATGATCATGAAAAAGAATTAGTAAGAATTGTTACAGAAAAATATGTAAATAGGTAAATTCCTCAGAAAGCATTGATTCAGAGAGCAGATACTGTATAACAACATATGTTTTCACATGACAATTCAAATTAGATCTGCAGCAACATCTTTAAATAAAGCTACCACTAATAATATGTGAAGTTGAATAAAATAATTTTTGAAGATAAAAAGACACAAACTCAAAAATGCTCCTTTAAGGAGAAAATTGTCTCGCCATCACCTCACTATAATCTTCCTGGTCATCTTACAGTCATTTTGTCACACTTCCATTTTCTTCAGATGTTTTTATTATATTATAAAGATGTTTGCGCAACTAGTGCAGACATCTACAGTATATATTTGCGTATATAATTACGCACCTATACAAATCAACTCATATCTTTCTTACTTTAACAGAACATTCTATTTTCCTCTTCCTTTTAAACTGGTTTAGTTTATTTCGTCTTTAAAATAGATTGACTTAAATCACAGTTTTATTTGTCTACATACACATGTAATGCTGTCTTACAGATTTGCTCAAAAGTTAATTTACCCTTTAGCAACTACTTCCATCAGGACCTGGGGAGGAATCAGAGAGACAAAAGCAAAACAAAATGCTATGCAATGGTTAAAACTTTGGAGTTAGCTTCATTTTTGGGTCAGTATAAGTTAGGATAAAAAATACAAACAGAAAAGCAGCTTCAACATTGAAGAAAGTTGAATATTTTCCAAATAACTGGGGTGCTGCTGTATATCACCCATCAGAGGTTAAGTTGGTCACTCCATCTCAAGGAGCTCTTCATACAGCTGATTTCTCCCATTAAAGCCCCAATTCTTATCAAAAATATCTATAAGATATCTATATTAGATCAGACATTCCAGGTTGTAAGACATCAACAAACAAATTCTTTAGGGGATTCTACGAAATTGCATATTCGAGGATTTGTACAGGCTTTAAGATAAATAACTATTTCCTTGCAGAAGTTAAATGCACAGTAATCCTCCACAATAACAATGAAACTGCTAGCAGTTAAAGCATTCATTGAATGAGATGTTGAAATTAACTTTACTAAATTGTCTCTCTGACTGAGGAAATCCAAACCAGTTTGCTCACAGAACAAGTTAAAAAACTGTATCACACCATCCCTGCTTAAGCGCTGTGGATTTTTTTCAGGAATTATTATGTTCTGTCACTGGTCTTCATTTATGAATTCATTATGATCCCATGAACTGTTTTTTTTTTATGAGTTTATTTATTTACCTGACTAATAGCTGAACGTTTACTCAGAACTTTAGAGAAAAGCAAGTTGGATTCCTTAATTGACGCAAAAGTCCAAATTAGAGTTGGAGACATTGACAAGTGTAAGAAAATGATAATACTGTGAATATTGTTTCGTTTATAGATTAAATGTTTTTTGTCTGGTCAGAGGAACTACTGTGGCCTGCAGTGCAATGGATTCTAACACCACTAGATAGCAGTAGTTTACACCTCTGACAACTGAACCAGTTCACCCAGTTCCTGCTGAAAAACCAAGAGTAACTTGAATAACAGAGAGAAGAAGTTTAAAAGCTTTAACACTGTCTTACTGTAAATATTCACATATAATAGGATTGAAAATTTATGAGGTGATATCAGGTTTGGGTAATTTTGTGTGCTACTACAACTGTAGATTCTACAAGAAATAAACTGTAAGAAAAACTCTTGTTAATAACATGAAAACCTATATCAATCTCATTCTTAGTATTTAAAATTATTAAAAACCACAAGCAGAAATCAAAAACAGAACATCTCCAGAATTGAAGGACTAATGTCTCCACAGCACCTTGACGAACCAATTAAAATGTTCATCCTTAGTAGAATTGTTTACTTTATCTTTGTCTTCACGTCTGCCTAAAAAGTCTCTTAGACAGCTGATCCAGAATGCTGCTGCCCACATCCTCACTAAAACTACTAAAATGGAGAACATCACCCGAGTTCTTAAACCACTACCCTGGCTCCCCGCCTTATAAATCATAACATAAAATTACTTTTTTAAGTCAATGCATTACTCAACTGCTGAGCTCCTAAATGCATTAAGGATAAGTTGTTATTATAACATTTGCCCAGACTGCTCATGTCTTTTGGCTCTAATCTACTATACATAGCCAGAACCAGAACCAAACATGGAGAAGTAGCTTTTATGTCCACCAATCTGGGATAAATTCCAAGAAAAGGTGCTAAAGCTTTCAGTCTTTTCTAGTCTGCAAAATTAAACTTCTTTGTATGGCCTTTAACGGTGCTGTGTAAAAGCTTTTAGTTTAGTTATTAGTCCAACTTTCTTTCATGTTATAATCAATCTTTTATATCTTTGATATTATATTGCAATGTGTTTTTTCCTGTGTCTCATTATGATCAGCACTTTGAATTGTCTTGCTACTGAAATGTGCTATATAAATAAATAAATAAACTTGCATTGCCTTGAAAATATTGCACTATACCCAGTTGAAATGCAAAAATGATTCAACATCAACCTGATGACTTATCCAGTCCATTTTAATGAACCCTGTAAGTAAAATGGTCGACCTGATACTCACCCAACAGTATTATACAGCTTCTAAATCATTTTTATACATCTTACTGTGAGTTCAGTCTAGTTTTGATTACCGGTATAACAAAATTATTAAAAATGACTCCATAACAACTAGTTCATTAAAAATAATCAAATAGTGCTATTATCATTTTAGTTTGATGGACTTCTAACATAAGGAAAACATTGCATTCACAATCTTTGTGGGGCCCGCTGGTGTAAGTGTTTTAGCTGGGAGTGCTAAATATACTTCTAGTATGGAAGAATTAGTCTTGTTTAGGTTCAAAATTTATATATATTTATGTAACGGGTTAAAAGTTCAGCTCCATTTTGTTAAGGATTGATAATATTAGTGATTAGTGGACCAGTCTGCATGTTTCAACATAAATATAATTAAAGAGGAATGGGGCTGGTGAAATTAAAATTTAAGTGACCACCAATAGCTGCTAAGTTGTGCTTTTCTAACTTGTAAGATAATACTACAAGGAGGAAGGAAGTCCTTACCTCCATTATTCCTGGATTGCTATAAACTACCAGAGAAGAAACTCTGATTTCTGGAGAGGATTCACAAACCTCTAGATTAGGATCTAAGGTCACAGGAATAAGGAGCAATGTTAACACTAATAATTTATTTGTATGTAACTTTCAGTCTTTCACATTCCCATCCAACACTTAAAATATTGTAAGAAACACGGATGTACTCCACATTATTTAAAGAATGGAAAACAGAAAATCAATGTTGAATTCAATTCAGTTTTTATCAGATTTAAATGTGTTTATGGGATTCTTGTGTTTATTAAAAAAAGCATATCTAAAATCATATTAAGGGGAAAAATATAAGGATGAAGTTACCAAAACAAAGTTACCTGTTTTTTTGTTTTGTTTTGTTTTTAGCCTAGATTAAATGTTTATGCAGATGTTAAGCCATATAATGTATAATAATTTTCTTTACAAGGTTAATTATATGGTTAATATTTAGTTCTACAGAAAACAAAAATACAAATTATAAGAAAATACCAGTTTCTCAATATTACTTTAACAGACTTACAATGTTCAGACACAGTTTTATGAACTTAAAGACTAGGTTTTTTTTAGTGTTGTCTGTATATTCTTTGTTTATATCATTTGTAAATTACATTATACATTATATTGCGATTTTATATCACTACATAACAAATTGAAAGTTTATCAAAGGAAGTATTAAAAGATCAAATGCACCAACAGCAGTTTTATTTTGGTGAACTTTTCTAGCTATAACTAAAATGTTCAGATCCATTTTTCCATTGCAGTTTGTTCCAAATAAACACTTGTTTATTGAACCTCATAGCATGTGCATGATTTGCTCACAAGATGTAAAGTTACCACAGTTCAAAAATGTAAATGAAAACTTAAACCTTAGTGAATTTCTCCAATATGAGATCAATAAAGTCTATCCCTTAGCAAAAAGTAGTATACTTGAAGTAAATTCTATTAACAATACTTAAGTATAAGTATAAGGTTAGAAAGTATACCGAACAGTGTACATTTAGTGTACTTGAAGTATTACTAAACTAATGCTTCTTCAAACTAAATTGGGACATTTTTAAGTTTACAAAAGTATACTTAAATTGTAATAGTATAGTCAAGTACACTTAACTGTACTATTGTTAAGTATATGAAATATAGTTTGGAATAAGTAAACTCTAAGTGCACTGCCTGATTTTAAGTATGAAATAAGTGCACTTTCAGTATACTTGAATAAATTCCTTTTTGCTAAGGAATTTTATTTAAAAAAAAGGCACGACACAATTGCATTAAGCGAACAGCCATCGTTTTTTTAGCCCAATGTACTATTTAGGTTCTAGGGTATATAACTTGTTTATCTCCTCTGAAGTTAGAACAAATGATAAATGTAACAAAGGTGTTGGCAATTTCACGAAATAGAATAAAGCCGGTGCTGTTTCCATCGTCTTCTGTAGCATAACTGAAATGGTCAGGCAGATGCTCGCAGCGCGGTTTTACACGGCTAACGGGGATCTTTTCAGAGGTTCATTAACAATGCTACAGTTTTTGTAGCCATGATGTTGTAACATGCCTGTTGTAGTGGAGGTTTGGTGAGATATAGCCAATGCCTGTAATGCAGTCACTCCATTAGCTATTAGCCCATTAGCCCGTTAGCGCTCAGGCTGTTGGAACAGCTTGAAAGTGTGATGCTAATGCTTCAGGGATCCAACCCAAACTGGAGCCTTGGCAAAAGGCCAAACAGGAGGAATGGCGTAACAACTTTTCCCTGCCTATCCTTCCTCCATGCTATCTCTGGTTATCGCCTCACATTCATTGTTTGTTTTTATGGTTTTGTCTTGTTTGTCTGCTCTAAATTTGAGTATTCTAAAGTCTTTAAGTAAGGCTTTTTCAACAGAGGAGCGGCTCTGTTTTATTCCTGTGACATATGTTAGTAAACAAGACTAATGAACATGTCTATCCAAATGTGGTGGAGACATTTTTCTCCTTCAATTCATCCGCAGTTGCCCACTGCAGTTTATCCATGGTTTGTTTTCCAAGCATCTCTCATAAAATTGATTTATCAAACACTCCTAATGCCGAATTGCTGATGTTTTGTCGTGAATGATTCCAAAGCCTGCTGAAGCTGGTGGTTTTATGGCTCAGGCTGAAAAGGCTACTTCTTGAGGGCATGTTGTGTTTGCTTCTTGTAAAGCTGTTAGGCACACACACAAACCTACACGCTAACCCTATCGCAGTCGACTGGGGATGGGCGGTGAGAAAATGTCAGAAGGGATAGAGGTCATTGCCTTCCAAAAGGATAAAACACACATTTCACACAGCTCCCCCGCCGCGTTATCATTTACTGCCCTATCGGACACGTTTTGCCGCCTCTGAATGTATTTATATTTACAAACATATTCTTTATTTATTTTCTCTGAGGCCACTGCACCGAGGAAATGATACTGAAATCTAACATTTGGAGAGCCATCGTGACTGCCAGGAAGCAATTTGTGCTCTATCTCCGTAGAAAAAAGGGGGCCGTGATGCCCTGGGGCGGCCATTTCGTTCCCTGCAGTGACATTTTTAACAGGGTGCCTGCAGGACACTGGGACACAGTCTGAGCTACACGGTACCTCGTCATGGCAGAGAGCCTGCACACTGTGCTCTGGACACACTGTCTTTGTAGGTCTGACTCTAAATGCTGAAAAAAGGTTAATCATCTCTACGGCTTGCAAAGACATAGAAAACAATGAATGTAGAACCCTTGTATGGTTAGGTGATAGTTACCAAATGTCTGTAAGCAGCCAGGTTATTTTTGTGTTCATAACGATCTTATCAGATATGTTAGATTTCTTTTATTGCTCTTGTTTATATGTATAAAATCTACAGCAGGGCGGTACCAGCATCAATTTGCCATCATGAAGTATGGACGCTGAATTGCACTCGTGTCACCGTTTTACTAATGATGTTAATGGTTCAGCTGTGCTTACCAGAAGACGGATACCGCCCCACAATGGAACCTGGCCCCTCTAGAGAGGCTCGTTGTTCACCTCTGAGTAGATTTATATGTCTCCGCCTTTTTAACACGGAAATGCTACATTTTCTTACACCAATAATTACAAGAGCGCATCTAGAAAGTTTTGCTTGGCTTGCTGGAATTATAGCCACCCATGAATTCTGGGAATACAAAGCTGTAAAAGAATTTCAGTTCCTATTTTTAGAAATCATGCTATGGCAGAACTTATAACTCCAAGTTACTTTTTAAAACAAAAAAGTCAGCTGATGACCCCATGCAGGATTTTGGGCTCATGATTTTTTAACACTGTAACTCTGAATTGAGTCGTTTATCTAGACTTGTAATACTGAGGGCTTTTAATGACACTGTCAGGTGCAAGTGAGACAAAAAACATGTAAATACAAAAAATAACTACATGTTGCATTTCATATTAGCTTGTATTTTTTTCTGTTCTTACATTAAAAACTGTCATGCATTTAGACTGTCTGACTCTGTATCGCTTGATGAAGGCCATAGCACACTGTTAGATTTTTCATTTGGTAAGTTGCAATGAGGAAACTTGAAATCAAGTTCATCTAAAAAAGGTTAAAATAGCTTCATGTTGTTTTTTTTATTTTTAGAAACAGCTTATTATGTTGGAATTTTTCATATACTTCTATTTCCATACTAAATATCAACCGACTTGACAGGTTAGGACATGGTTCTTTAGCACACCAATACACCAAGTCTCCAAAAGTTTGTAAAATTGGGTTACAGAAATTAGAGATCATAATACCTCACAATACAAGGAGTTAGCGAGACACTAAAAGAGGGGCTCTAAGCTACCAAAACAAATCAGTATATATACAGTACATATATAAAATATTGCAACCTATAACAGGTTTTCCAATCTTCCTTTAAATGTTTGCATAAAAGACATTATCCATATAAGACTCCTGGGGAGCACACAGGTGAACTAGTGTGTCAGAGGAACTGGCTCTAGGGGCTTTGGATATATCGTGATGGTCTTGTTGTGCTATACTGCAAATCTTGCTATGTTTTCTCTCAGAGAAAATACTCAGTGGAGTAAGATACAAAAAGGTCAGCTATAAAACTTAGTAAATCATAACCCCTTATCCCTAAAAATACATCCTCATGAGCAACAATGTCTCCTAAACCAAAGGTACTGTATGTGTCACTATCTCCAACGTCTTGAAGTCTTCTGACTAATACAACAAACTGATTGCGTCTTGTGGGCTATTAGGAGAGGGCAAATTACTGGTGTATATTTTTGCTAATTACAAATGGTAAAAGCAGTGAAGCCTTTTATAAGCTAGGCTACTGTTTATTCCCTGCCACATGCGATTCAGTCTGAAAGTGAAACAACCCTTAAGATTGAGATTGCACCATTTCTTTAACAGATGGAATGCCTCAGCCATCTGTATTTTTTTAAGGGATTTAAATGTGTTTAGGTCGAGTAACGATTTTAACTCAGCCCCACTGAGTACCTAAAAAAGGCTTCGAAGACAAGTATAAGACATTTTAGCAATATCAGCCCCAGAATTCAAACAAAGGGAGCAAAAAGGAAAAATTAAATCCCCCCATAAACCTTGTTGTTATTGATTTTAATGCTTTGACCAAAATAATTATTAGTGTTGAGATTTTGTTGTTTCTAATTTGAAAATGCACATTCGCCGTGGTGTCAAGGGCCAATACTTGTTTGCACACAACCTCAAAACCACAGTATTGCTTCTTAATTAGATTTACAGGATATTAAAAACACAGTAGGTGCTTCTAAACGATAATCACTGGAGACAGTGTTGAAATAGCACGCTATCGCGGATGTTTTTTATATTGCCCGTCGAACCGTAACAATATCTGCTTTTGGATTTTATAAATGTCTGCAATTACTATCACAAGTTCTTCCAAATATATGGAAAATATCAAATTATGAAGGAAGACTTTGAAACACAGACAACAGTCTATTGTCAGTTTTTTTTTGTTTTTTTTTTTCATCTTGAGAATGGCACTTTAATGAAGAAAATGAAGTTGGCCTCATTTACCGTTAATGCAGTCAAATGCCTTTTCTCAGTGGGTGCAACCCAATAAGCTGAGGAGAGGAAGGGCATTGGGTCTCTGGAGGGGTACAACTTTAATTGGATGATCTGGAAGTCCTTTTCCCCCCAATTCCAATTGTAAACAAGGCATGTCATGGCACATCTAACACCAAATGAACAAACCTTCGGAAAATGCCTCTCAGACCTATAACATTTTCTGTGTGTCTGAGTTTGGTATGTGTGTCTCTCTCTCTCTCTATCATTAATGTGCTTTTATGGCAACACATTCAGGTATTTTATAAGAAACATAGATGAATATGGGTTGTTAAAGTATTACTATATGAATACTGGCTGGATAAAAAAACTGCAGAAGATAAGAAAGACGGTCACATGTCTCTATATTGTTCATGTATCAGATTGTTTTCTATTATTTAAATCACATATCATGTAGAAATTATCCTACACCATTAACTTTGTGTAACCGGATTCTAAGTTAGGTTTTAGATTAGTCAGACACTCAGCAGATTTAGATTTCAAGCTATTTACATTAAATCAAGCAGTTTGTTGAGAGATAAAAAAGGAATATTCCAAAAGTAAAAAAAACACTATCAAATGTGTGTAATTTTGAAAAAGCCATTTATCCATTTTTATTGAACATTGATTAATTATAAATTATTTAAACCCCAATAATAATAATAGATACAGCATTAGTGGCATTACAATAAATAAGGCCCTACTTATTCTTAATCACCTGATTTCTTTATGTTTCTACTGGTATTTTCAAAATTAATCTTTTAATTAATTAATCTTCTCAAGGCATAAACTACCTCCATGACATTATAACAAATTCAAGTGAGGAGAAGCAAGTTTGCATAATTTAAAGATTACATTTCCTCTGAATCACAAACATGTAAAAATTATTTTGTAATCCTTTCCAAAGCAGATTATTGAAAAAGTTTCCCAGTTTTTAAATATTTTAAGTGATAAAAGAAATATGTTCTAAATTACAGCTTTAAAATACTTGTTCTTTCAAAGTACAATTGGTTAAAAATTAAGCAGATAAAGATCCAATAAATGTTAATGTACCTTACATCAACATAAAGATGTTTAGTTGCGTTACTTGATCATTAACATGCAGGTTTGAAATGTTAAGTAAGCGGTTCATTTCATTAAACTTCATTTAATGTAATCTTTTCTTACAATTTTTATATGGCTTTCCTCGAATATATGATTAACGTAGAAATAGTAAATAAATTAAGAAAATTTTTTTTAAAACGTTTAAGATGGTTTTAAAATGTTAGTCCTGTAAATCCCTTTGTTGTAAATGTCTTTACAACTTGAGGTAGGATATTTTCATCCCGCTTTAGCTCTGCCTACACATGCATTCATTTCCATAACAGAACGTTTCATTTCTTAAACATCTCTTTAACAAGATCTATACTGTATTCAAACTCCTGTAAATCAAGACCAGACTAAAATTTTTGCTAAATACATTTTAAACTCTTGGCTGTATAATTGTTTTTGACATTAAATGTTTACTTTACCCAAAATCCCTAATGGAGCATACCAAGACATGAAACATAAGGGTCCTTTTTCTTTATTTGTTTTATTTTGAACATCACATTAAAATGTACATTTTCTGACATGTATTTGTAAGAAAACACTTTAAAGAAATTTTGTATAAAAGCTAATGTACAGACCTAATTTTGTATAAGTGGCATATAACAAAAAAATGTTGCACCAACTTAATATAGTATAAAAATCTAATTCCAGCTTTACTATTGACTCAAATAATATTAATTTTGCTAGAAATATAAGTCATTAGACCATAAATCACACATCAATATTTAAATCAGTTTCTCAAGCTCACAACAAGCAAAACAGAAGTGCAATATGTTAGTAAAACAGTTGAGTCTTAGCTGTTATTAGCTGTAATTGCCCTCATGTATTATGACTGTGCAGCAGAAGATCTGTTGGTCGGCAAAAAGCCCACATTACACTGAGGATAGCAGCAAATGTCTCCCATGCTGTTGTGTTGCTCTCCTCCTCTACATATGGGTGATAATATTAGGGCTTTAAGTTTGTTTCCCAGTGCCTCAGCGAATGTTGGAAGAAGCTGAACTAAAGAGTGCTGAGGCAGTGAGTTAGCTTAGCCGACCCTTGGGCCTGTAAACCTGCTGAGCACAGCAAAGCACTTTGCACACACACTTCCACAGCTTTGATAGTACATAAAAAGTTTTCAACCCCTGAAAACACTAATAGGAGCCAAGTTCCATCTCAGCTGAGTAATTTAACAAGACTTATATCATCGTCTCAAGGATCTGAAATATGCAGTCGACAGACAGCCTGTTCTACAAGCAGAAAAAATGTTCCATAAAGTTTGGTGTCTGCTTTATTGGCTCTTCCAGGATCGGTGAAACTCATAGCCAATGGGAGAGCTCAAACACAGACGGCATATTAATTCATCGCTATTCGTTAGGACCTCCACATGTGCTAAAGATGGTAATCTTCGGTAATTTGTTAGTGCTGCATCGGCGCTTTGACTTTTTAGAGAGCTACTTGACAGCAGTGTTAGCCCCTGGGCTCCTGTCTCGGAGAAAAAAAAATGTTGCTCCAATTTGCAATTCATACACATTGGGGGAAATGTTTAATTCCATGGCCGTTATTCAACTCAGTTCATTAATTAAAGAAAAAAAAACCCTACCATTCTTCTCTTTGCTTTCCCGCCATCTTTTTGATGAGCTTTCTTCAGGAGTAATTGAGTCCGTTAATTAGACAGAATTAGGCTCTAATTATTCCAAAGGCCCAGTGCCGGGGGAAAAAAGAAGCCAAATGTGCAATATTTCACTGCCTTGCCACTCCTACCACCCTCACTGAATCCCCCTTAACTCTCTTTGATGTCCCGTACACCGCCGGTTTCACAGGAAATGGATTAGATATCAGGCCTCTTAATTCTGCCGCTCTGCTCGGCAGGAGATCTCTTTTGACGTTTGCTCTCACTTCTGCCTGATTTCAAGCCCGTGCTGCAGTAAATGCATTTCATTACAATGAGGTGTTTTATTCTCTCCAGCTCAGTTTTTATGTTGTATTAAAGGGGACAGACATCCGTCTTGTTTATGTCCTCCCTCGGCCTCTCAGTTAGCGGTGGTCCTTTTTGCTCTGTTGAATTTTTACAGCTTCTATTTTAAACGTCTCCATGTCGAGCTTGGATTTAAAGGCTGGTAGTTCTCTGAAAAAATATTAAAAAGGTGAACTTTCCTTTTATACAATAGAAACCAATGGGCAAATTTTGTTTGACATAGAAAAGATGTCATTACTTTAAACTTAAAGTGGTTTAAAGGTCATAGGGGATCATATCAAACTTCCAATATCAACGATGGGGCATAAAGGGTAAAAGAAACTGTCAGATTTTAATCATATTCTTCTTAAAGAAAGGATGGGGCAAAAAAAAAAAACAACTAAAAAAAGTGTCCTTATAGATATAGTGTTTTGGGGAAAGTTCTTTACAAAACAAATGCTTGCATTATGAGGAGATTTCTGAAGACACAGTACTGAGTTGTATATACTGTAGCAAGAAGGTTTTCTCAGATTTAATCTATTAAAAACATTAAAATAAATAGAAAATCTTTTACTTTTCTGCATGCTATTACATGAACGGCTTCACCTTTTATTTTTCCAGAGAGGAGAATTTAGAAAAAGTCATCAAAAAGTTGGTGAGGGTTGATCTATTGGGCAAACCTGTCCTTAATTTAGACAGTGGTTTAGGCCTTATTTGGATGAGAATAATCAGATAAAGAAAATATTTTTCGATGCACAAATGCTTAAATATGTTCGATGCTTAAACAAGACATGACCAACATTTATAGGCAAACCTCTGAGGGGTTTAAAGAACAGCTGCAACAGGACTCAGTATTTTTGCATTCTACTTGAGTGCAGGAGTATTAAGGTAAAAAGAGAGTTTTTTTTATCCGTCCAAAAGGTTTTGGAAACATCTATTTTTTCTTCCAGGTCTCAAATACGAACTTTTGTTTATACTTTATATAAATGCATTTGTAAAATCCTAAATTCTATTGGGCTAAATAAAGTCATTAGACATTAAAACATTAAAAAATATATTTAAGGAGGTTCTCCATTTAAAAAAAACTCTGAGGGTAATTTTAAATGGAAAAGTTGTCTTCATACAGACAATAAATGAGAACAAGTGAACAATATTTACTAACCAGGTGACTTCTGAAGGCAGCTGATTGGCCTGCATTTCATTTAGCCTGAGTAAAAGCAGCTAAAGGATAATGATTGCACATTTATTAGATATTTATTATTTATTTGTTTTGTTTATATATTTTTTATTTCAAATACTGATTAACATCTGTCATTGTACTCCAACAAAACAAAAAAGAGGAGGAAAATATGAAATGGGTCATATATATATATATATATATATAAGTGAACAAAAACTAAATGGCAGGGTAAGGTGTTGGTTGGAGTCAGATAATGTGGTTTTTGGAATATATTTATTTATTTTCATGAATATAAAATGCTGTAAGCCACATTATCCTTTTCCTTTAACTTCATAACTACAGTATGTTGTACTTGATGCGTTTTGCAAATAATGGCTGCGTAAAACACAGGTTTCTAGTTGAAGGTGGTGGGAGATTATCTAACAGGCTGCCAGGCTCAGATCAACATGGTCTTTATTTAGCGTGAGTTTGAACATTATCTACATTTAGAAAGTGATCTAATTTCTTGCACATTTTTCTGAGCTGTCCTTTTTTTAAACAGAAGTGAAAAATATATGTATTGTTTGAAAGGACATGAGGCCTTCACAGAGCAGGTGTGTTGACGGATTCCTAGTTTTTGTAAAACAATCAGAAGCCCTTTTCATGCTCGCATAAAACAATGCACTAACTTTCTTTTCGAACCACATAATCGGTCTAAAAGAACTGGCCAGCCTTTAATAGCACTGAAAAAGACATTCATGGAAATTCCTTGTTTGGAACTGTAAAAAAGTGATGAACACATTTTTCTTTTTAAAGGTTCTAATTGAATGCACAAGAAAGATGGGGTTTGATGAATCTTTGTTATTTGGCTTTTTCTTCAGGGCATTTGTGCACTCATCAAACCCACTCTGGAAACCTTTAGAACAGCAGTTCTAATCAGTCAACCTTTGCTCTCGTGTAACTATTGATTTCCAACACAATAAATCTAAACGTACTGGAAAACAAGTCACTGTAATGTTTTCTATATGCTCCCCATTTCTCCATTTGTATCAGTCTAAGAAATGCATTATTAATGCTCTTTCATTGTCTTTACTCTCTGTTTCTTCGAAGATAAAAGCAGGACCAGCTTTGTGCACAGCTGCTCTGCTGGAGTCTCTGGTGCAGATGTTGAATTGGACAGACCACCCTGAAGCACTGGAGCTAACCGGTACCACAATCCTAAATGCCGCCAAACCCGTCGTGATGGATCGGTCCGCTCTCATGCCAGCTTCAACAAGCGTGAGGCGGCCCGCTCTCATTGGTCCGACTCCAAGCGTTAATGGTTGTTCCCAGATTGTAGCGTGAAAAAGGCCCTTTAGCTGCTCTCATAAATATGGTAAAGAGGTTTGTAAAAAAGAAAGGGGGAGTTCACGCACAGGCTCATCACTAGTGAGGATGGTTTTAAGGAGGATTGTTGTATTGTTTCTAGTAGAGTTTGCCATTTTTTTAAAAGCTACAGCGCAGTGATGCTTGTATATCAGCCAGTTTAGTTTCCTGATCAGGGCCTTTTCAAGGGTAAAACTGTCAGCCGGCAGGAAAACAGCCATAAACCAAGCATTGTTCAGAGGTGTTTTCCTCTGTTTTCAGATGCCAGATGCTGCATGTTATATGAAATGCCCTCGCCGTATTTTTCACAGTGACAGCGTCATAGCTTAGTCTGAGGGGACCGGGGTTAGTTTATCCTCAACTGGTGTATTACTCTTTGAATGTCTCTAAGTTAAACTGCCGGTGACAGCTTATCAGTCAATGTAATGCACAATGCCTCTATGTGCGGGAAGAAGGGGAGTAATTCAATATCCTTATATGATTCAAGGCAAAAAGGAAGGGAGAGGAGGAAAAAAAAAGAGATTTATGCCTCCTATGGTGGCAGGAGACATTAATGTTGGTGGAGTCTGAACTTCCCGCAAGAAAAATCTATCCCAGGCAACAGTCTTCCATTGGTAATTTATTCTAATATTAAATTGTTTTTACCAGCCAAGACAAATGGGGGACTCAAGGAGGCAAATCCAGAAAAGAGAGAGGACAAGGAAATAAGGACAGTAAATAATATTTGCATTTTTACTACTTTTTGTGCTTTTTTTTCTCTCCCTGTTTTCTTGCTTTGTTGTATTTCGGGGAGGGGGGGGTTCTCCCACTCACTAGCAGACAGAGCGGTCTATTTCATGTGTCTTTCTGATGTTGTCACTTGTTATTCTTCTCTGTTTCTCTAGAGTTTCCATTTGGGATTGTCTTTGTTTTTGCACCTCTGCTAGGCCACGCTCTCCCAGAAGTGGCTCAGGGTCTGTTAGCCATGAAATCCTTGTGACCCGACCTCTGGCCCCCCGACTAAACCCTTTCCCCAACACAAGCTCTGATAACAAACATGAGTATCTGGGGTATATCTCTGCAGACTCCATGTGTGTTGATGTGTTTACTGCATGCCTGCACACTTTAACATTTCTTTCTCTGTTCTGCCTCATGTAATTTGATTCATATATTGTATATGGGGGAACCAGGGAAAAAATGACGGCAGACTGAAATAGCTCACAAAGGCCAGTCTCAATTAGCCACATGCACACAAGCCGTCTCTATCGCCTCCAAACGTGAATTTTTCACATTGTTTTTAATCCGCTGTACCTCCAGTTTACGACCTCTTTCTGGACTACTTAACTCTCTGAAGCGACCTTGTCCCCTCTCACGATTTCTGACTCAGAGGACGCCATCGGATGTTGGCGCTCTTGTTTAAACTCCGCACCTGTTCCACTATATGTATGAAGTAAAAAGCTGATTATCAATTTTTTTCCTGAAACATCCAGCTCTTTCACACAGTTGAGAGGTTGCTTTGTCCAAGATAGTGGCTAATTAGATACTGTTTGGGTAATAGGACTTAATGGCTAAGTCACAAACAATTAAATTCATTGAAACTTGTCTCCAAATATAACCCATTTATGTTACATCACAACATATTTTTTTTTCAAAAATTAACAAAAATACATTTGCAGAAAAAAAATGGTTTAGCTTTATTTAATTCCCATACCGGATGGCATGGTTAATTTCAAAAATAGAATAAAAATCATCTTTCCTGGCAGAAAACTTTTTTTTTTTTTTTGTTGCTTGAAAAAGCAGCCATATAATGTCTCAGCAAACATGAGGAAGAAAGTGCTCTTGTAAGAAAAGACCAACATTTCATTTCTGTAAATGTAGAACTGGTCAGGATCAGACAATCAGAAGACAATCAGGTATGCTAGAGAACTCTCACCAAAGGCTGGAATAATCTGGCACTGATGACTGGGAGCAGGCAGATTAAATAGACACTGGAGCAGGTGACACAGATGAGGAAAAATTGGGTGGAGCTAGACAGGTGAATGGACTGAAACATTAAGCTAGTCATCAGAACCAAGATCATGACAAATATAGTTTTTACAATTATTTATTGTAAAATAATTGTGAAATTTATGTAACAAAACATTTAAAAGGAAATTTCTATTGGAAAATGTTACCAGACAAAATTGGTTTTGCCTATACCAGCCAGTATATTACTCAGTATTGGATCTGAAAGGAATTCAGTGGTTTTGAACATCGCTACATGGCAGCATTGAAGCACGTAAGTATAGTAAGTAGGTTTTATTTATATTGCATGCACCTTTCACTAGGCTTGTGGATATCCTTCCACTAGGACAACTAACCCAAATAACAGCCATAGCTTCAATAAAATGACGTAGATCGACAAATTGTTAGAAAGTCCAGATGCAAGTCCATTTGGGAATCTGTGCCAAGAAATAAAACATAGATCTCTCCATATTGTCTTACTGAGCTTTAATTAAGCAAAGAGCAAAGGCTGTATATAGTCCATGAAGTGCCAGAGTACCTGTAATATCAACACAATAATCCTTACTTTGTCAGAAATATGAATAAAATTCATATGAAAATAATTAAAATTATTTTCATAAAATAATCAAAGTAATACAGCTTGTTATGTCAACAATCTGAAGCCATGTAATCACATACCATGACCACATGGAGTAGACAAAAATCAGGTGTTCATTGATTCTAGCTCTTACAGCTTTATATTCACCTCACTATTTTATAGTAACAAGTTTGATCAATTGCAATTACTGCTACTATTTAAGTAAATTAATATAAAACTTATATAGTTTTATAATATGAAGTAGGCTAGAATATCTTCAAAATCAAAAGATTCAGATGAAAACCAAGACGAGATGGGAAACAAAGTCATTTAATATTCTGGATGGAGGTTAAAAATAAGACTATTGGACTCCAGTAAATTACAGTGGGAGTTTTTACCCAGAACAGGAGGAAACAAGAAACAGTGATGAGCCTTCACAGGAGGACGTTGCTTACAAAAAATGCTCTAAAAACTCATCCAGCTGGTCAGAAAAAAGTCCAGAGCAAAATCTGGAGCACAATGACTTCATCTGCTTCATTTAGAATCTGGGTTAAAACATTTAACAATATCAAAAAGACTAGAAATTGGTATCAATGGGTAAGTTATGTAGCTAGAAAACACTGCTGAGCAAACAGAAATCCAAGCTGTTTGGACGTGAATAGACAAAATGGTTGTTTGTCTCATTTTGATGAGATAGAGAATTACTATTATGAAAGAAAGTTTAGCACTTTAGAGGTTGTAATAATTTATTTCTAAAATAAGCAATCATACGAGGGGAAGGTAATGTGATGGAGCAAAGATGCTTTGTTTCAAGATTTGCTTAGCTTGTTTTAACTGATGAAACCTTAAGTTGCTCCGTAGGTGACGTATCATTCTTTATATACAAAAAAAAAGAAACAACAACACTGCTTCATATTAAGCAGGATTTACACCAGTATCACATTTTTAACTTTACTTTTAACACTTTTGCTTTTATTAAAGGAAATATCAGATTTTCTCAGTTGCCAAAGCAAAATGTAACATCTCTGTAAAGGCTCACCAGAGAGCATAACATAAAGTTGACATGACTACTGTATAACAGCTGAATGCAGCGATTTCCATGTTGCTCAGCAAAACGCTTCACAAATTTATTTAGATCCAATGCCTTTGTGCGTTTTGATTTGAGTAAAACCAAACATGATAGTCTCTTTTCTGTTATGTTGGCCCGAAAATATGTCTTTAGGAGCCGAGGCCTCCGGCCTTACCTACCTCCTAGATTGGAAA
>NW_015150763.1:719244-722179 GCF_000732505.1 Cyprinodon variegatus | reverse complement strand
CCAACTGGGGTGGCAGCAGGGGTGGCAAGGCTGTCATTTAGGGTGGCATTTGCCACCCTATGCCACCCCAGTAGATCCACCTATGGAAGCAGAGTAAAGAAACCAAAATGAAGATTGTAAAGCAGCCTGAATAAAGACAGAGCTTTTTTTGTAATTTAGAAATTCTTGACTTTTAAGAGTCCATACATAATTGGAAACCCTCAATTGTGGCTGCAGGAATAGACTTATTTGCATTTCGTCAGGTTATCTTTGTCAGATATAAACATTTAATTAACAAACTGAAACATTTTAGTTTGATAATGAAGCAAGAACAAAGAAGATGAATAAGGAGGAAACTACCTTTTCTCAACACTGCATAAGAGTAGACTAAAAAGACTGAACTTATTGGGAAATTTCACCAGCTGTCAATTCAAATATATCTGCTATAAGAAAAAAAAAACATCCTGCCACATCAGAAAGCAGAAAACTTGATTGTCTGGTGATGCAGAGGCACTTGAATGCACCACCCACCCAGTGGGGCCGCAGGTGTTTGTAAGCAGAGCAACATTAGCTGTTTCTCCTGAGCAGCTGATGAAACATGGCCAACTATCTTCATGTAGTATCAGCATTGAACTCCTAATCTCACCTTCTTCTATCTAAACATCTACATGTGTTACCGTCCTAACCTCTTGCCACTTTATAGCCTGAGAAAAATCAACATTGGGGCTCATGTTCTTAAGAGCAACCATTGTCCAGTTAAAGGACATTTAGAATAATTGTGGACAACGCAGACTGTTTCCACTGGAGGTTTTGGACAGCATGCCTGCAAGGAAAGCAGATACTCTCTTAATCCATCTGCCACAGAAGCCTCATTAATTCCCTTAATGAATCCGTAACCTGAGAGCTGGTAACCTGTGAACTTGTCATCCTGGACACACATTTCGGTGCAAATCACACCAACAGATAAAACCAAGGCTTATCGCTCATTTGTAAGAGAGTGGCAGCAAAGCAGTTTGGTTTTCTGGGGGGATATGAGAGTGGAGCGGTCACACCCGTTAGTGGAGGCATTAGCAGGGCGGCGCAGCCGGGTCGCTTCCTGCCACGCAGGGTTACGGTGTCACGCCTTGAGCTCTGATTGAGTTACAGTGCAGAGAGAGAAGGTCACGGCGCCCCTTCGCATGTCTGCCACTCACATTTACTCCAACTCCAAAAAGCACAATCGTGCTTAGATTTTAGAGATTATTCAGACACTTCACAGGACTTCCAAAAAAAAAATAACTCGGAAACGTAGGAATAGAGGTGTGCTAGTTGAAAAAGTTCTAGCCTCTTATTTGAGAATAGTGTGTAGAATAATGTGGATAAATGCAGATTATTAACCTGAGTTAATTAGCACTCATTTAGCTAATACTGACCAACCTGTGCTGGAAAAAAGTAAAACTAAATAATTAATAATAATAATAAATTATTACTTCCTTTTTTATTCTACTCCCTACAACCCAGACATTAAACTACAAAAAATTTGACATTTTTATTTATTCTTAAGGATTTATATATATACAGTATATATATATATATATATATATATATATATATATATATATATATATATATATATATATATATATATATATATATATATATATATATATATATATATATATATATATATATAAACATTTAACATGTATTTTACATTTTCAAAGGACTATCATGCACACCATAAATTCACATTTCACATGTACTAATGTATTACTTCTTCAATTTTATACAATATGCTATTTTAACAATATAAATGTAATCATTGTAATGATTTGAAAGTATTCAACTTATTATATGATATTCTTATTTTAAATCTGAGACTATGATCTGTATATGTATATATCTTTATTTTCTTCCATCCCAAAGAGCAGAATCTGTACTCAAGATTCATCAGACACTTTTTCAGTCTGTTTTCCTGCGTTCACATATTTTACTTTTGTATTGAGGTGGATAACACTTTAGTTTATTATCTATCTCATATTTTTTAGAAGGCTTTAGATTAATAACATAGATATAAATAAAATAGCAGAGTTCAACGAAGGAAGGACAAGAGGAATTAAGAAAGTGAAAGGGACATTACTGTACTTGAAGCTCTTTCCAGTATCTGTACTTCATGTACTTGAGTAGTGGCTTTTTAGTTTTACTTACAACACAAAAATCTGTTCCTTCTACTCCTTATTTCCTCAAAAGTGTTTAGCTACTTATCTACGTATTGATAACAACATGATGTAGGAGCTGCAACAAAACAGAGAGAAAAACAAGAGTGAGAAGAAAATTTGTCTAGTTGGAGCCTGTATTGTTTATGGAAAAAAAACGATGAATTTAGGGGGCTGGGAAACATTTCAGATGAGTGATCAGATTTGAAGACCCATCCATCCCCCCTTTATTACATTTTAAATTCACATGTTGATTATGTTTCAAGTTCTCTTTGAATTTCAATGATGTTTGCAAATTTAACTCTGTGAATAACAGAAACTCTTATGCAGGACTTTTCTTCAGTTCAATATTATCCTGCCTGAGTTTTTAATTTAGAACATTATTCTTTTCATTTTGTAATTTATTTATTTTTTATTTCATTCTACCAACACAATGAGCAGAAAAGGAAAGTTAAGAATTTTTTTAGAATAGAGTTTATTAATAGAGTTATTAGAGATTATTAATTAACAGAGTTAATTCTTTATAATTTAAGGCAAATACTTCTGTAGAACCTTTATATTTTAGTTCAAGTAAAGGACTTTAATCAGTGCAATCACTTTTAACATAGTTATTTTTACAAAGGTATAGGTACTTTGCTCAAGTAAAGAAACTTATACTATACTAAACTTTGCTAAGTTAAATGGATGGATGGATGGATGGATGGATGGATGGATGGATGGATGGATGGATGGATGGATGGATGGATGGATGGATGGATGGA
>NW_015150763.1:716987-719003 GCF_000732505.1 Cyprinodon variegatus | reverse complement strand
ATGGATGGATGGATGGATGGATGGATGGATGGATGGATGGATGGAAGGATGGATGGATGGATGGATGGATGATGGTTCGACTGGTTACATGATCATTTATCATTATTTATCATTTACACACATTACATAATTTATTATTTACACATTATTCAAATAGTGATTTGTTAATCATTATTTTGAAAGGCACTCATAAAATAACATTTGTTCTGTGTTTTGTAATTTTCATCACATTTGATATAAAGATGCATCACCATTTAACTTCTTCTTTTTATTTTGGAAAATAGATTCATTACATAGCACTGATTGATTGCACTGATTGATTTCAGTGAGAAAATATAACAGGATTTTTAGTACATGAAAGTTATTTTATGACTTACAGTACAGTCACTGGGCCGGTGAGACAGACTGTGGGATAATTCAAAGCATTTATAAAAACAAGAGTGGGTTGTGGATCTACTGTGTCAGCGGCTAGGCCATCTATCACTGAAGCTCTGATGGAGAGGAGCACAGGTTGAGGACCATGATTATCCATGTGAGTAACTAACCTGGTTTAACAGTTTAGTCCATCGCCAGAGTAAACTGCCAAGGTGGTGAGGAAGTGGAAAAACACAAGGGGAGAGACGGTCAGACAACGGGGGGACATGAGGGTGAAAAAGAGCGGGGATCCAGGTGGAAAAAGGGTACTTCGCTATTCCAGCTGGTCCAACTTCACGAGTTGTTTTCCACAATGGCGGTCATACAAACAAAACAAGCTGGTAAGGTACCAAACAGGAAATATGCATAGTGAAGAGCGGATGTAGATTTGAGGCCTCCTGTCTGCGGCACTGTCTGCAGTCCCCTACTATTTGAAAGAGGGGCACCAGAGTGTCTGACGGAGGGGCAGGGGCCTATCTGCATTAACTGCAGCACACACGCAGACAACCTGCTTTCTGTGTATAAATCAGCCTTAATAGGTAGGATCCATCCGGTGAGCTGCCAACGAGATGCGACGGGCACCACCTAGAGTGTCCCAGATGCTGCCGCCCTGGAGGACAAGCAGGAGTCCAAGCCAGGTCAGGTAAACAGATCAGAACAGGAACAGGCACGCTCAGAAAGGCAGAACAGGTAAGAATCAAAAAATCAGAAACACTATGGTACGCTAAATATCCCTCTCCCTACTGGACTACAAGAACGAGCACAGGAGCAATAATCTGGCCCTGATAGCTGGATGCAAGTACCTTAAATGGAGACAGAAACAGGTGGATCTGATGAGCGGTAATGAGCAACCAGGCAGAGTTAGACAGGTGAATGGAATGAGCGACTAAGCCAGCCATCAGCGCCAAGATCATGAGACTGTTTTAAGGATAAGCCATAACAAATTCATTAATAGAGCAGCTGGCTGCCCAAACAATACTTCTTTCCAGCTAATTTTGTTAAATTAGGCAACAGAAAAAAGTGAGGAAAAAATCTGCAGAAACATCAAATGTAACATCACTATTTAGAGGATTGAAAGCAAAACACATTTAAAAGTTAGGAGGAGAATCACTGAACTCAAAGCTTCATGAGGCACCACAGATTTACGGAGAATATGGACTCCTACTCTTGCAGTATTTGTGTAAAACCACTGCTGAACAGGAGACCTCAACAGACGATGTCTGTACAAACAAGAAAAATCATCACAGTGTTACTCAGTGGTCCAACGTCCTCAGACGAAAATACATTATGCATTTTAAAATAGAAATGGGTCACCGAGGGCCACACGGTGGTGCAGTTTGTAGCACTGCTGCCTTACAACAAGAAGGTCTTGAATTTCATCCCTAAAGTCTTTCTGCATGGACTTTGCATGCTAAGTTAATTGCTGTCTCTAAATTGCCCTTAGATGTGTATGGTTGTGTGGCTATTTGTGCCCTTCGATCGGCAACACAAGGATGGATTGTTGACCTGGAGTGTTCCCCTCCTTTAGCTCCAAAGTTGATGGATGGATGGATGGATGGATGGATGGATGGATGGATGGATGGATGGATGGATGGATGGATG
>NW_015150763.1:711909-716977 GCF_000732505.1 Cyprinodon variegatus | reverse complement strand
GGATGGATGGATGGATGGATGGATGGATGGATGGATGGATGGATGGATGGATGGATGGATGGATGGATGGATGGATGGATGGATGGATGGACAAAGAATGCTATAATATTCTAATTTTATAGTCAAAACCAACAGAAAATTGTGCTTCAACTACACTCCTCTCTTTTTAATGTATGTATCTAATATGTGTGTTTTACTTTCTGAACTAAACAGCTGAAATAAGATAACCAAAAATAAATTCAAAAGCACCTCTGAATACCAAAAACTGTCTACGTGCTTTCCCACAGTCTCTGGAACAAATCGTTTTTGTGTCACTCACTCATTTAGACAGGACTACGAATAATTCAAGCACTTTTTGGTCCTATCTACACAATAAGCGACGACACACATGTTCATCAGGTTTAATGAGCTTGTCGATTCGAAGGAATCACTTCAATCAGCAAATCCTACATCGTTCCCCTACCAGCTGTGCCATGAATTCATCACACAGACCTGAAGAGCACGCAATCTCACTCATACTGTAGATTTACCTGCACTAGTGAATATGAACCCATACACAATCAGACGACTGACTTCTCCTTTAATAAACCACTGATTCAGTGGAAATATAACCATTCACTGCTGACTTAACTCCCAGTTTAAATGATCACCCTGGGTATCTATTGAAGGCTGATGTGATTCTTGAGCTTCAGTGTGACTAAATTATACTCCTCTCTAACCACTGTTATCCATCCCCCTTCCTTCAACCTCCACCCTCATCCCAACACACACATACAGAATCCCAGTTTCCCCATCTTTCTCCCCTGTACACCTCTCTCTCTGTGCAGCTCAGGTGCTGATACAAGCAGAAATCCTCCACACCCCAGTGCTCCCAGAACACATACCCACATATAAACACACACACACACATGCACCTCCGTTCACCTCTTCGGAAAAGCCGAGGGGAGGCAGCATTCGTCTCCTCTCTATTTGCTGTGTTAGCATGCAGCCAATATGAAAAACAGGGAAGCTGTAGGTTGTTTTTTTTCTTCTCTGCTGAGATATAATGCTCTGTGTCTGTGCGTATACGTGGGAGACTGAAAATAAGAGATTATTGTCGTGATACATTGGAGGCTCCAGTCTTAAGTCACCCAAGGTTGTGGCCCCTCTGCCTCAATGAGGATGTAGTGTCCAATAAGAGCACTTTGTCAGGGCAAAGACAGAGAGAGCTGAAGGAGACAGGGTGGAGGGGGGAAGACAAGCAGAGGAATAGTGAAAAGTAGTAAACAAGATAGAGGAGGTAAAAGGGGAAGAGGAGGACTGGATTGAGTCAGCCTGTGCCTCTGCTTCATCAATATCCTCTTATATAAATGTCAACTGTACCATTTCCCTCATCACTGTTTCACCACCCCACTGGCTTTATCCTCTGCTACAAGGGGAGGGACATCACTCTCTCTCATCTCTCTTTATCGTTTTTCTCCCTCCCTTCTTGCTAGATCGCCTTCTCCTACACCCCCCACCCCCCCACCCCACCCTGTCCTTTTTCTCTTTATTATTCTTCATCCCTCCTTCTCCTCCCTCCATCCTGTCCCCTTGCCTCTCATGGCAATGCGTCACCGGCCTGCCCCCATGAAACAAGTCAATTTTCTGCCAGCTCGGCGGATGAATAAATCTCCCTGGCTCCGCTCAGAGCGATGGGGATATTTATCTAAGTGGAGTGTGTCCTCCTCGGCTCAACGCCACCGACTTCTCATCTAAGCTCCCCCCATTTTCCTTTTTTTTATAACTTAACAAGAGGACAAGAATTGAATAGGGGGAAAGCATTTGCTAAAGAGAAATGCAAAAGGTAAAAAATCCGAAATAAGAAAGCATGATGGAAGAGGAATGAAGAATGTGGACAGTGGCTGGTGAGGAGACAGAGATCAAGGTGAAGAGGGAAGAATTAGGCAGTGAAAAATATGAAGAAGATGGATGAAGTCAGCGGAAATATGGTAGCCTTCTCGAACAAAGCCCATGAAGCAGCAGACGGAGGACTGAGGCAGGGGCATTAGTCGAGCTTGCTCGGGTTTAAACGGCAGGAACAGGCACAGATCTGGATGGATGGCGGCCCTCCTCCTTCAGGCCATGCTCATCTGTTGGGGAGAAGAAAGAGAGGGAGGGAGGGAAAGATGCAGGTTATTTGAGCTTGCTGTGAACAAAACTGCATGACAAAAGACAGAGGGGGACTGAAAATTGTAAAAGATAAATTAAGATATAATTTTTCCCAAAAGTGTGAATATGTGAGAACTATGGACAACTAGATGCTGTGTTGCTTTTCAGGATAATCATGTTTAGGTGTATTATCATGTTTGACACCCAGTGTGCCAAATGATAAAAGAAATTTGGGCAATAAAACCTTAAGACAGCCATTAAAATATCAGTGTCATTTTTTGTTTTGTTTTTGTCTTATAAAGAAATACTTCACTTATTGATATTTTCCCATATTTGTCCTATTTGGCTCATCTTGAACCAAACCTCTTGGGCAGTAGCCTGAACAAGGACAAGTAGACCAGGGTTTCTGAACCCTGGTCCTCCGGGGCCACTGTCCTCCATGCTTTAGGTGTTTCTCGGCCTCAACACACCTGACCTGAATGAAAGGTGATCAACAGGCTGTTGCAGCATTTGATGGCTGCCGAGGAGGTAATGCAATCATCTTAATTAAGTGTGCTTGAGTAGAGACACATATGAAGAACAGTAAGCTCTAATGTCCAGGGTTGAGAAACCCTGGACATCCTTCTCCCAGAAGAGAGAGAGTGAAGGAGTAAGGCAGGGCCCCTCCTGAATAGCCTAGCAGATCGCACACTTTCTGTTCCTCCATCAGGTGTAAACCCCCTGGTGTCCTCCACCTTTTTAAGTGCTCATAACTCACTAAAGGGTTATTTATTTCTACCTTGACAAATCATTCGGTCAAATATTTGACCAGAGTAATGTATTATCCACCCTGCTGATTTGTACGTCACATATTAACAACATATTATTCTTAATTAGTTTGAAAGGTAATTCAACCTCATGCCAAATTTCCTAAAAATAAACTTTGATTGAATCATTTAATTTGAAATTAATTTTGGGCTGGTGTTCACTGGACAATACACACTGAAAGTTATCGATTAAATAACCTAAACAAAATATTCCATAACAACAGTTTCCTTTTAAATAGCTTCTGACATCCTCTATGCATCATCTGACTTTGTCTTGGAACATCTCTCTGACAAATATATGACAAAAAGATAATAAACCTTAAGTCATCTTTGCTGAATCACAGCATCTTAAATGAAGATGCTAACGTCTGTGAAATCTGGAAGGATCGATTGTATGCATGATTTCCCCAAGTGAAAACTGAGTGGAAAATGTGTTGGTTCTGAATTGGATTTATATTGTTGTTATATTGCAATGAGTTTAAGGGTCTTTATTTGAGTCTCTTTCTAGTTGCATGTTTTCAGAATCGGCTGCTTCCTGAATCTACTGAGGAAAGTTGGCTTTAGTCTGAGCTCCTCGCAGATGGTGGAGCTTACGTGTCTCCAGCATCCAGATCTTGACCTCTCTGATGAACACAGGTAAGGGTTCAGGCTGCAAACAGACTTAGAGCCTTGGTACTGGAACCAGCTCTCTCCTAGCTATGACACACCAACAGATAAGGTGACATTCTGCCATTAAGTCTTTCTTGTTCATCCTACTTCCACTTGTGAATGTTTGAACTCTACAAAAGTCAAGGAATTACTGCTCTGCTCAACATATATATATTTTGCACTGTAACCAATCCAAAAATAATAAAAGCTTTGAGCAGCGGCAAGAATTTTGTTTTTTTTCCTCTCATAGTGGCTGTTGGGTCTCATTGCCACTCATTTTAAGGGGGGCTGTTAGCATAATAAATGCTACTGCTATTGGTTCTTCACATAATATCATTCACAGAAGATAAAGTGCAGGGAAATTTATCTCCTTAGCAATTAAAATGGTCAATTTTGCTTATATGCACAACAGGCCCCACATAACACCAAGTTTTGTTCTTAATTACCTACAATAACGGTGTGATATATGGGGTGTGCTGTACTTTGCTGGGAGAGCATGATATGAAACAAGACGCTTTTAATAAAGTCATAAACACAAACTCGGGCCCCGTGGAGCTGATCATGTGTGGGAGTGTGCTGCTGTGTTTAATTTGTTTTCACACAAAGAGCCAGAAACAAAGATGAGCACCTGCACAATTGTGCATACTCACAAGTAGTCACAAAAAAAAACAAGATCCAAGACAGGCGCTCATTCTAAAACAAATCAAATGTGAAGTGTGTAACCAACCAGAGATGACGTGTTTCTCAATCATATCAGGGTCAAAGGTTGCCTCAGCCATCTCGCCTCAGGTTTTCTGTTGTTTATGTTCTTACCAATAGTTATTAACCTATTTAATGAAGAGTCTATCTGTTCTCTGTACTATGGTCATAAAATCAGTGCCTATTCTGTTGTTTCCACAACATGTAAATCCACATTATGCATTTGAAACTGTTTCTCTCTTTAGTGATTCTATAAAAATCTCTAAATACATGTTAGAGTCTCATCAACCACTCTCTTTGGCTTAGATGGGATAATTGTTTAACTTATAATGTAGTTATTGTTTTAATAGTTTAAAGATGGAACCACAGCCCTCAAGTTTACTCTGTTTCATCCAAAGGCCAAAGAAGTTATTTGGATCACCCAGTATGTCCAGAAAGTCAAATACCCAGTTTGTCTATCTACCTCCCACTCCAGTTCAGTTTAGCTCGCTGCACTGTCAGCAGCTTCACACATTAAGAAAATACAGAAACCTCATTAACAACATAAAAATGTTATATTTAGATTCACACTAGTGTGGATCCACTATCTGTCCTTTATTCCTTCCCCTATCTGTCCTTCCTTTATTCAAGAAGCATAGATAAAAAGGGCCAATTTTAAAGAGATATCAAGTGCGTTTTTAATTAAAATTTTATTTAAAATAGCCTTTTCATTTCACCCTTTAGGACTAGCAACAATGAGGATCTTTAACACTAACACTATAACACTTTGATTGCAAACAATCAAA
>NW_015150763.1:701960-711068 GCF_000732505.1 Cyprinodon variegatus | reverse complement strand
CAGAAAAATCTACTTGAGTACAGTAACGAAGTATTTGTACTTCGTTACTTCCCATCTCTGCCATTTGACTGCATTTAATATTAAACATTTAATTATTTCTGTTTTCTTTTTTTGCCACTAGTCTCTTTTACTCAAAAGAAAAAGGGGGTGAAGAGAGAAGTGGAAGAAAAGCAATGGTGCTTTGGTCAAGTCTTCTGACTTGACCAAAGTGCTTTACACTACATTCAGTCATTCTCCCATTCACACACTGATGGTGGCAAGCAGCCACAGCTGCCCTGGGGCTCACTGACAGAAGCAAGGCTGCCATACGCTGATGCCACCACGCCCTCTGACCACCATCAATAGGCAATGCAGGTGAAATGTTTGCCAGAGGACAAAACAGCACTGAAAACCAGAGCTGGGGCTCGAACCGACAAGACTCTGATCGCAGGGCTGTCACCCCAACGCCAGGACCCACATCACCCAGTAGTTTACTCATATGAGAAAAGTACTCATAGTATTTAGAGCATTTATTGTGTCTCTGCCATTTTGGCAGAATTCTGCTCATATCAAAAGGAAATACAATAAAGTAAGCAAGGAGAAGCTTTTTTAGGAAAATCTCGGGAGTGGGTCTGGCTGAACTTGGTAACAGAGGTGTCTGACCATCAAATGATCATAATAGATAGATGAGATGTTTGCAGCACCATTTCACAGCCATGCGACCAGGATGTAGATTCTGCACTCATGTTATGGTGGAAAAGTTTATATTTTAATGTTTCTATCAAAGTCAGAATTATTTTTCTACATCTAGGGAACCTGGCTTTTTAATACTTTAAAATAAATGTGTAAAGAAAAATAAATATTGGTAAGATTTAGTTATTTTTAAATGTGAGTCAAGAGCTTCAAAAATAAAAACAGATTCATTACTCTTTGTAAGGCAGATAAATAAACTTTCGGAAACAAAATAAAAGATAATTTCCTTACAAAGATACACAACATGGTCCAACTGTTTGCAATTACCTTCAATGCATAAAGCCCACAGATCAAGCAGAGTTACCTCCATATAGATATAAAATCTATAGATGTTTTTCTAGAAAATTAAATTAACATACTCTAAAATAAAGCTCATTGTTGCACCCGCTTGATTGGGTTGTCAACACTGGAAACCTTATGTCTAAAATCTTGACCTGTCAGCTGTAAAGTGGATTTCTTTTCTTTCCATCATTCGGGTAAAGTGACGCCTCCACTGACCATTTAAGTGAAAATAAATTATTTATGACCACAGAAGCCCAAACTGGCAACACATATGTTGTGTAATATTTATGGTGTCACCACATTAGCATGACGAATGGAGACACTTTTCATTAGAGACAAATGAAAGCCATCCTGACACAATTATGGCAAAACAATAACAGCACCGTGTGAGCCCCGCCGTGATTGATAATGCTGCGGTGGGGAGGGATTCGGCATTGTTGAGTTTAACCAGGCTCTCCCTGAGGGGTTCTCCTTTGGCATTAGTCAGACAAATCCCTTTGTCAAGCTCTCCCCTCCCTTATTTTATTCATAAGCATTTGCCCCCTAAGAAAGACATCAAACCAAGAATACAAGGAGAGGTCAACATCATCTTTGCGCAATGTTAACCTCTGCATTGATGAAGCTAATTCACATTTCCTCAGTCCAGCCTACAGGGGTTTAGCAGCGGAGAGGTAGGAGCAGAGAGAGGCACAGGGATTTGTGTGTGTGTGTCTCCCTCTGTGCCTGTGTGTGTGTCAGCAGCCACTTTGTAGAGAGTCTCCCTCTTGACCCGAATCCCTCCACATGGGGTTTGTATTGATAACGTTTGTTGAAAAGATGCGAAAGTGAATGTTGTCCCAACTCATTGGAATGACAATGGGGGCATATGGTTGTGTGAGTGTTGGTGTATGGCCATGGCAGCCACCGTATTCTGCTGTGCAGGGTTGCCAGGTGCTTCATGAACGAACCCACTGGGAGCTGACAAATCAGGCTCAAACGCGACAGACTGGCTCGTGGCCCTGCGGACCAACAGGGGGCTTTTCTCTGCTACTTTCTCTGCTCTGCTTCTGCTTGTTTTTTTTCCTTCTTTACGTTCAATTAAATCAGACCTCTAGAACCAGTTGTCTACTACATTAAATCTAATTTTTGAACAAAGCATTTCAAAAGGTGAGCAATGACCAATGAACAACTGTTGTAGAAAAGACAAGATAGAGGATTCCCAGGGACAAGAGAAGATTGTAGCGATACGTCTTTAAAAAATAACTGTAATCAGTTTATGATAATTCAGTCCAGATTTTGGCTCCTTATTAAAAACAAATTAGGCATTGATTAAATTTTTTTTGTTGTGTATATTTTTCTCTAAAGGAATAAAGGTTTTAATAACTCCCAAATGATTAAATTAATCAAAACAAAAATTAAAAATTATTTATTTCAATCCAGGCTAATAATAACATGTAACCACTGTTGCAGTTTCAGTTTTACATAGTACAAAAAAATGTGGGACAATTTGGAAAAAAAAAAAAAAAAAGGTGTGATACATAAGCTGAATTACAAAGACCAAAAAAGATCCTCATTATTGCTAAACCACTGACTGGAAAAATTATTTTGGCAAAAGAGACTTTGAAAAATTATTTAACCCCTTACATATTCAAGATCAGATAAAAACAAATTCTAATAACTTCAACAATACCAACAGTAACTGTAAAAGGTAGTTTTTAAGTGATGATTTCATTTCTTTAAACAAAAAAGCTGTCCAAATGGCAGCCTGACCCTATTAGAACAGAAAACTGTCCATTGTTAAATTACTGTAATGAACTACATTGTCTGTCAGCTTCACCCAGAAACACAAAAAACCTGATAACTTCCTGTGAAACCAGGAAACCACAGAGTGACTCTGCCTACAAGGATAAAGTGGATTTAAACGTGTAAGGGCATAACATATTATGCCCTAATTAATTCAAAAACACGAGAGAAACAAAGTTATTGTCATCTACAGGTCAGGAAGAGTTATAGATCAATTTCTAAGCTTTCAAAGACCCCCATGAACCACAAAATAAATGATGTAAACATTGACCAGTGGTAACCAATCCAAGGAATAGCTGGCCAACCCAAATCCACAACATATTCTGGAGGTGATAAAGCTGTGAAACACCTAAAAGACTACAAGCCTCAGTCGTCTCAGTTAAGTACATAGTTTAGGGCATCCATCAGAGGGCTCCAAGGGGAAAACCCTGTCTGACCTATAAAACAAAAGCACATTTTCCATTAACAAAACATGTCTTGGACCAAAAGTATGAAGCCATATTTCAACTTTTTGGATGCTAACCCATTACCATGATAAACTAACAGCAGATACCAACAGACCAACATGGTGTAGTAGTGTAATAGAGGGGCCATTTTCCACTCTCATGAAAGAAAACCTTAAAGGAGAAGTTTCTGTCATGTGTTTGCATCTTTATATCGGCCCTTTCACACCAGGGTAAGGCAGAGACGCAACCATTCAGATAATAATGGCAAGTCCATCTCATCATGGCCTCAAAAGTACAGAAGGATTTTGGACTGGCATGATTAAAGTACAAATTTAAATACAAATGGCTGCTGTGACATGACCTTATGTCATAGCACAGAACAGGGGACCCAGGATTCAAGGCAGACAGACAGTCGGATTATTAAAAAAGCATTTATTTAAAAACGTCAGATCTGGAGAAACAGCAAGGACGTCTACGGCAGGAACCTCTTCAGGAGGAAAACTCAGGGTAGTGTCCATGTTAATCTAATGGAGGATGATTATGAACATGTGAGTCACTAACCTGGTTTTAAAGTTCAGTCCGTGCCAAGCGGCTCATAGAGTCCCAGATGTCGTAGTCCCAGAGAACTAGCAGGAGATCAGAAGTTCAAAGATGTTCTGAAGGGAAGACCAGGTCAGTGACAGAAGGCAGCTCCAAGTTCATCACAACAGGCAGAATCTAGCAGGAGTCCATAGACAGGTCAGGCAAACAGACCAGACGTGAAAAGGCAGGCTCAGTAGTTGAGAGGCAGAACAGGTAATGAGAAACACTCAAGTAACGCTGAATCACTCTCACCACTGACTCGAGAATAATCTGGCCCTGACAACTCATTAGAGGGTTGGTTTAAAAAGCAGGAGCAGGTGGATAAAATTAACGGTGAGGGGAAAACAGGCAGAGCCAGGCAGGTGAATGAAATAAGTAATTACGTAAAATCCAATCATCAGCGGCAACATCATGACACCTTAGGCAGCTTATTCAAACTCAAAAATCATTCAGTGTTGCCAATTCTATGAAGAACTGAACAAAAACTCCTCCACAGCAATGTTTAAGATCAGTTAAAAGTTAAAAGGTTTAGAGGAAAAACACTATTTTTTCAACAAACTGGGTTGTTAGTGTGAACGGGCCATACCTGAAATTCTTCTACAGAAGCTATTTGAAATCAGTGGAGCCTAAGTGATTGTTTTTTTTTTTTGTTTGTTTTTTTCTCAGATAGTCCAACAAGAAGTCTTTATTAACTAATTGAGCCAATACAAAAACTGATTCCTCTCCTACTTCAATCTCTCTCAACTTCATCTAAAAAGAAGACTAATAAAATGTATCATTTAAAACAAACCACAAACCTATGTAAGAAAAAACGAACAACCCGATGCAAGAGCACATATTTCTGATCAACAAGCCCACACCACATTATAATGTCATCTCAGGACATTTAATATTTCGGGAGATAAGGTAAAAGCAGAGATGTATATATTTGTATGTTTTTAAAGAAGTTTTACACTCCAAAAAAACAAAACCTGGCCTTTATTTTATATTTTGAATGAATTAGGAGAGGAAAGGTCTTTCCTCTCAAAAATGAAAATAAAGTATCAGGAGGATGTTTGACAAGAAGCCAGGTCATAGATATTTAAGCATGAGGTCCAGCTGGAACTCGTCCTCATAGAGAAGAAAATAAAGATAACCTGATGCAGCAGCAACTCCTCCCACATCAAGTCCCTTCTCCTGCCATGAATAGTCAGCTCCACCCTAATGACTATTCAATACAGTCTGCAGGCTGCAGATGAACAGCCCATCCGCAGCAGCATCTGCTGCAGGCCTAACTCACCAGACGCCAGCCTTGTAAGAGGGCCATTGCAGGCTAATTGAAAGACAGAGGCCATCCCTCAGACTGGATGTTTGTGAGAGGAGAGGAGAGGAGAGGCATTCCTTTATGTCTGTCCTTTTGTGGCTCAAAATGATCATGACCAGAGCCCACGTCTTGGAATTAAATTGAATCTAAGGCTTAATGTATTTTGAATGCACCTTTCCATATAATATATTATGAAACTGCAAATATGCAACAAAAATAAACAATAGGAGACATTAGACTTTGAAGAAGCTTAGCAGGTAATTGCAGTCGTCCGTAAATGTTAAGTAACAAGTCTGAAAAATCCAGTTTGATCTCCAATTTACCATGTGAGTAATCATCAGGAATGCAGCTGGCATTTACACTTCTCAATGTGACAAATTAGATTTTCTGTTGTTTTTCACCTCCAGGTCTCTTTTTCTCCTTTGCATCCAAAAAGAAAGAAAAAAACAGCCTCCACAAATGAAAACTAAAGAATTGCTGTCATAATTCTCCTCTGGCAGTTTTTATTACCAGAGCCTCTAAATAATCTTTTCCGCTCCGGCCTTTCCAAATAACACAATCCTTCAGCCTCAGCTGCTTACACTGTTTTATGGAGAAGTGTAGATGAGAAAGGAGGAACATTGAAATAAAGCACTGTCTGCTGCTGCTCTGTGGTATTCATAATGCAGCGTGGGGATTCATCAGCAGGTTGAGAAAGGGAAGAGGTGTGTGGAGGTGATGGTTTGATTACTGCTGAAATCTAAATGAAGAGAAGAGGGTTAAAGGAAAAGAAAAAACGCAGTGGTGCAGGATCATTTTCACATGTGCCACATATGTGCAGCTTTAAAAAAAAAAAAGAAAAACATGTGCTTTGTGAATTAGGAATGCTTATGTTCAGGCTGCGCTGACAACAAGTGAACAGGCCCCAAACCACAGCAGTATGATCAAGGCCAGTCTGTTCCTGCTGGCAGAGCAGCGTGAGAACAACTCCACTAGGTGAGATGTAGTCGGCACATCCTGTGACCCAAACAGATTCCGATTTAACTGTCATCATGACCTGCAAGGAGTAAGAAAAAAAAAACAGCTTTAAAATACTTGTTTCAGACTGGACGATTGTTTTGCAGCTGAACAGCAGTGAGTAGATTTCACATTACCACAGCCAAAGACCCATGAAAAGGTTTCGTTAAGGAGGAAGCAGCTCCATACTGAGGACTCTGCAGGGGGGAAACTCCTGCACTTCTTGTGTTTCTTGGGAGGCTATGCACCTGTTCTTTGCTGGTTTTTTCCACATTTGACTGATGAAGTCAGGACTTGTAATTTATGGACTGTTAGCTCTAAAACCAGGTGTTTTATAGACGCATTTATCTCGTATAGAATTTCTCATAAATTCAGTATTTTACAGTTGATTTAGAGGCAAATATGATCGAGTACATTATCAGGCTGGTTAAATGTCCCTCCTTTCAGTTAGTCTAAAAAGCTACCTCTGTTTATTAACAGAAATGTTTCGACCACAACAGTTTTTCATTCAATACTAAGTTTTATGAACACCTGTGGTTTAATTCTTAATTCAGATGATACATCATTTTACACAAATCACATTTTACAAATTGCAATAGATGTTCCTTTAACTCAGTTTGACATGTTTTAAAGTTAAGAAAATGTTATTTTAAAGCCCTTTATTAAAACAAAAATAAATTTTAACCAGCTCATTAAAAAACGACCTTAACAAAGGTCTTACAACGTGTTAAAGGCCAGAGCTAAAAGGCCAGTCTGTGGGAGGATTTAAAAACAAAGAGAGAAGACACGTGTTTAATGTCAAAAGGGGGATCTTTTCACATTTTTAGAACTGCTCGATAAAAACACATGACCAACATAGTTGCCAAGATCAGAAGTAAACAATTTGTCTTTTATAAACTGAAAAGAGGGCTGATTTGTTGTTGTATAATGACTTTTAAACCAGTTTGAAAATCTGCAAAATATTTGGCTTCTTAGGATCAGCTGTCAATTGACTTTTCGTAATTCTTTGTTGGTTTTGCACCATACATAGCAAGTGTAAAACTTCCAAAAATGTCCCACGTTTGCTGGGTTAATATCCTAAAAGTCTCATGAACAGTGTGAGATGGTCCTTTGCGTTATTTTTGATCAGCAGTGGTCATCACTGTTGAGTCCATTTTCGAGGACCGTGTTTTTCTTTTGTCTCGTATATTAACCGTGGCCTTATAGCTGAGGCAGGGTGAGGTCTACACTGCTTAAGATGCCGTTCTGGGTTTTGTTATGATCTCCTGTATGAGGTATTGATGTACTCTCAGAGTAATAGGCTGGCCACTTCTGGAAAGGTTTACAGACAAAGGTTTTCACTATTTGTCAATAAAAGTGACTGGAGCCCTAAACCAGCAGATAACTTTGTCTCTCATCACTTCTTGAATAGATTAGATTTTAATTTTTTTTATGTTTATTTCACAATATCAGATCTTGGTTATTATTCCTTCATTACCTGAAACTACAACTTTGTTACAAGTGGAAAAGGGTGAAATGAGCCATGGGCTGGTTGCCAACAATACAGTTCACAGAGCTTTAAGCAGCTATTGAAAAAAGAAAACATTCAGTTTAACACCTCTTTAAAGAAATTTGAAAATGAAAGAGAGTTTTTTTTTTCTTTTTCTTAATTTAAATGTGTACTAGGAGCAAAGCAGCAGTTCTGTTCTGGAGGCTTTGCACTTCCAATTAGTTAGATGAAAGATGGCTTCTACACTTATGTCTTGCTTACTGGAAATAGAGGCGAGGAACTTCCAAGTTTCTCCATTGTTAAAATAATTCTGTCTTAAACTACAGCTATGAGCAGCATCTATCCATGTAATATCAGCTTGTTATTGGTCTTGGTACTCTTTAAAGAAAATATTTTTTTAACCTTTGCTTTTATCAGTGTATTACAATTAAAACATAGTTAATTAATAAAGGTTAAATTGCAACTTTAATAAAAATTATCTGCCATGGTATTTTGGCAGCAGCATGATGAATAAATTTTTTTTTTTCTGTTTTAAAAGCAGTGAAATCTTCATATGCATTTTTCCTTTAGATTGTTATTTTAAATCATGTAATCGTGGTGTTGTTGGAACTTGCAGGACTTTTTTGGTCAGTCGGTAAGATATTTAAATGACTTTGAAAAACACAACGATTTCTTCATTTTTAAAGATGTGTGTTAACTTCATTTTTCAAAGTTAGCACATTGAATTGGGGATCTTTTAGAATATAATCTATGACACCTGGTCATTTGAAAAGCTTCTAATTCTAAAAATAAATAAATAAATAAATAAATAAATAAATAAATAAATAAATAAATAAATAAATAAATAAATAAATAAAGCCAGATTCATGCACCAAATGAGGAAAACCATTTTTGTCTTTTCTGTCTTGTTTTTTGTTGTTGTTGTTGTTGTTGTATTTTTGCAGTGCAGATGTATAAAATACCTATCTTACTAAGGACTCCCTTTCAAAAGAGATCCTGCTTCTGAACAGATCATTCCTGATTAGATCAAATGAAATAAATCTTTATGTTAAAGTGCAATTTTTTTTTTAAATATATCTTTATATTAACGGATTGTTTATATATATATTTTTTTCTGGCTTCTTTTATTTAAAATGCTTCTTTTTACCTTTATTTAATTTGCTGCCTGATTTTTTCTTTGTCTATGTGATTTTTGCTAGGTATTAATAACTTTAAACGTGGAAGTATTCCTCACTTTTGTGTTACTTTATCTTAGCATGTAACATGACTTTTTGGAAGGTCTATTATTAGCTTAATACTTTACTTTCTCTTTCCACCACCATATATTTACTTGCAGTAATGCTTCTCTCCTTTGGTCATGAACAATTAAGATTTTTTTAAAGAAGAAAATCCAAACTGTGTGATCTCAGAAGGATGCCCCCACCCCAAAGAAAAAGTCATTGATACTAACGCATTAGTAACTTTACTAAACATTCTTTCTCAAAGGAAGAACTGAT
>NW_015150763.1:700253-701800 GCF_000732505.1 Cyprinodon variegatus | reverse complement strand
TATACAAATGTGGCAGAACACAGCCAAATGAAATGTAACTGCAAAGTGAAGTGTTTGATCCATAAAAGTGTCAATCACTTTTTCATTGGTTATATTTAACATTTTAATTACCAGAAAGAGAAATGATGTTTTTTTCAACTGTGTTCCCCTAACTGAATCTGTCTGTAATTTGTTCTTATTTTTAGCCAAATTAATATAAAACAATGTAGATTTTAATTATATTCTATTTAAATGACAATCACAGGTAATTTGTAACTGGAACAAATAGCTTGCTAGGTGAGGTCTAAAAAGAGAAAAGAAAAAAAAAACACTGCTGAGTCTGTGCACATCCTAGTGCTAATGGCGTTGTTCATAATCTGCTGCTCCAGCTGCAATGGCTCTGCACAGTGAGGCTGCAGGAGCTGGCCCATCGGGGATTTGTCAAAGGCCTGTTATTACATCTCTAGTCACATAAAATATGGCTGCCTCTCCAGAGATCCAAATGCCAGATAAATCCTCTCTCCTCCAACCAGGCTGGCCCTGGCGATGAAACCATCCAATGGTTGGCTCCTCAGCAGCTGACCTCTGGTAATGACTTGTGATTTATACAGTACAAGTTTAAAGGACACACACGCATCTGAGCCGGACTTTTTCTCCCCCGGTTCCCTCTGCTGAATCCATATCTGGTGTCACCCGAGTTAACTGGCAGGCCTTTAGGAGAAGTGGAGATATGACACCTATCTGTGGCGTGTCACCAAATGGCTCGGAAGGGGACAGTTTCCCCTGCAGCTGGTCTAATCGCGTTCAGGGTCTGCAGTGAGAGCTGTGCCTCTCCCTGACTCTGACACACACACAAATACTGCATACTGCATGGTCGCAGGCCGCAGTGACAGGGGCTCTAATCAACACCTGCTTGGGAAGAAACACACATGCTCAAGTCTGGAGGTGAACAAGGAGTAAACTGCAAAAACGACCTAGAAATAAGTCAAATTTTCTTCAATCATGTGTATTCAGCCTCAATTTGAGTTTTTAAATAAGATTATTTGCCAATGGAATGAGTCTTATGCACTTGAAAAAAGACAATACAATTGGTTTCTCTTATTTTAAATGTAAATCATCTTGTTCCATTGGCAAAGTGTCTCACTTACCTCCTTAATTCAAGAAAAAATTACTTATGTTAAGAAAAAATGGCTTAGTGAGATTTTTCTTTCTTTTTTTTTTTTTTGCAGTGTACCGCTTCAAAAATTTTGAAATTGGCACAAAAAAAAAAAATTCAGGTTCCTGACCTTTTAAACTCCAACTAAACTCTAGAACTATAGGGTCCAGGGCAGCAAAAATATCTAACCACAAAGCATCTTTCAAAATTTAGTAATAAAATTGACATGAGCCATTAAAGGAGGATATTTTGATCTTGCAATGAAAGACAGAGAAATGATCCCACAAGACAACAAAAATATGCCTTTAATAAGCATTACTCCACATCAAGGTGCTCTTCAGCCTGAGCTGGCGGGAGGGGGGCATAAAAGTTTATATATATATATATATATATATATATATATATATATATA
>NW_015150763.1:693588-699942 GCF_000732505.1 Cyprinodon variegatus | reverse complement strand
ACTAAAAATGTTCAGAAATGTTTCATTTAAATTTACTTTAATTCGTTGACATTTCTCCAATTGTTGTTTCCAATTTTATTATTAACTATTTGGTGAATATAAATATGACTTCATCAATAATAATAAAGAATACTAAAATAAGAGCAATAATTTCTGTACTATTAACAAATAATAATAATCATAATACAATTATTTTGTTACTCTTAATGTAGGGAAAAGAAAAGGGGTTTATGACAAAAAGAAAAACTTACATTTTTCTTCTTAATTGCAACGTAAATCGTGTCTTTTTTTCATTTATGTCAAATGAAATGGCCTACATGTTTTTAAGAACTAAGCCGTATGCAAATGCTCGCCGCTTTGGTTCGAAGCTACACCGTCCCAGCCGCAGGATGCTCTGCGCTCCGAGAGGAAATGAAATATTTCTCGGATGATAAATAAAGGAGCCCTCTCTGCCTGAGTTATGGCCCGGATTCGGCGTCGCTGAGAGGGATGCATGCCGCAGCCTTTCTCTCGCCCCAGAGGAGGCATCATCAGAGCTGATATATGGTCCAGCTCCGCATTACCTTTACAAAAAACAAAGGATCATCCGCGATGTGGGTCGAGGAAAATATCTTAGTCTTTTGGCTGTGGCCTCTTACGGAACCAGAGTCGACTTGTCCAAATACTTTTACATGAAAGCCCATAAAGTGCCGCTGGACTGGAGTTTCATGCGTAAAAGCGCACAAATTGACTACAGATTGTGATCTTCTCCCTCTTTCTCTCTCACTCTATTTCTCTCTGTCTTTCTGCTTCCCCTCATTTACCCCACATACCTATTCTGGTGTCTCACCACACGACTAAATTAGACCAAAGATGATAAGAGCACCGAGCATTATAATTCCGCCGGGCTCCTCCTCCTTCCAACCATGCGTCCTAATTAATGGGACACCCCCCCAGTCGCAAAAAGCTCAGCGCTGGACTGCAACATAGTCAAAGAGTGAAAGGGAAGAGGGCGAAAGTGCCACTGGAGATAATTGATTAGCCACCAATCAATGATAACTTGTTAGTAATCTTCAACTGTTTGGACTTCGCCATTTTCAGGGAGGCACCTCACTCCTGCGGATCGAGAGTTTGAGCGCATCCCACTTTGGAATAACCCTATCCTTTATTCATTTTTTTTTATGTATCTTTTTTACTTTGCCGCGAAAGTGGTATGTGATCTTTATTTTTTCATTCATTCTCGGCGTTTTTGTAAGCTATAAAATCTCAAGCAACTAAACTTTTCCTCCAACCAGTGATGACATCCAAAGAGGTGGCCAAATGCGACGCGGCGGAGAGCAGGAGGCGCAGCCCGCTGGACCACTTGCCACCTCCTGCCAACTCCAACAAGCCGCTGACGCCCTTCAGCATCGACGACATCCTGAACAAACCGTCTGTGAAGCGGAGCTACGCCATCTGCGGCACGGCTCATCTCATCTCGTCCTCCGAGAAGCACCGTCCGTCCAGCCTGCCGCTGTCCAGTCGCGCACTGCTCACACAAACGTCCCCTCTGTGCGCCCTGGAGGAGCTGGCCAGCAAGACCTTCAAGGGACTGGAAGTTAGTGTGCTACAGGCTGCAGAAGGTAAACCTCCGAGGCAGAATAAGGCTTCGATGCAAGGCCAAATATCCTCATTTTTTCATTTATTTAAAAACAACAACAACAAAAATCTGGTTTTGTTTGTGTTTTTTCATATTAACTTCATGGATATATGTGGGGGTTTTTTTTTGTATGTTTCCAAACCATTGAGCTGTATTTCCTCCAATTTTGAAAATCTGTTTTTTCAGGTTCTAAGCTGTCTTTATTTTTGTAATTTTTAGTATTTTAAACAGTTTTTATGCCCACTTTAGATAAACATCGGCGAAATGTCATAATATTTAGTGGAGTAGCCGTCTATGGTAATAATCCATTTCATTCATATCAGCTTATTTCAGTTTTCTAGTCAAACACCTTTTAACAATAGTAATAAAATACTAAGATCATAGTTTTATATTAATTTCCGAAAAATTTATATTCCAGGTTGTTTTTTTCTGATATAATTTTGAAATATGAAACATTATATTCATATTTGAATTCCTGCTTTCTTCGTTTGGCCTATTAAAAATAACTGGAGTGTTATAACTGCACTTAACAACAGCTGAATAAGGATTGAATAAAGAAAAACGTGATAAATCTTCAGTTTTCTCCTAAAGGTGCCGAAACATCTTCAGTAGAGCTGAGCATAAACGAATAATCGGGACTAAATGTCATGTAGGCAGACGGTTTCATTTCATTTTCCAGAATAAGTCAGAAAACAAATGTCTAAAACTGCAGAGGAACACTATAAACACATTTTCTGTCATTTTCACATCAATCTATTGTTTTCTATACAGATATTTACAATAGAAGCAAGGAACAAACCACATATTGCATCGCATTATTTCAGTTTACAGTAATGTATGTATAATAAAATAACCTACGGCTCTAGGATTTAATATAACACTTGATTATCTTTTCTTTTTTTATTTTAAAGTGAGAAGTAGGTTTGTATTATTATTCGTTTAGGACTCACTCTGCCGCTCTTCAGTGTAAATAATCATAAAGGCAACTGGTTCATTGTTGCCAGTGAATTAATGTTGTATAGCCATATTTTAACTTATGAAATAAATAGGCATTTTTTTCTGGGGCACGCGAGATATGCTCTATGGTACATTTGATTTAAAAATATGGTCCAAATGTAACAGAAAATTGTCAGCATTAAACAGCAGTGTCTGAATTTAAATTATATATACCAAAATCGAAATGTTTGGAAGGAAAATATAAAGTAAAACATTATCCATACTTCCGCATGTCGACAAAGTTGCCTCATAAAGCCAATTATTTAATAATTAGTATATAGTATATAATAATTAGTTTTGTACCTGACATTTATGCATTGGGTATACCTTTAAGGTGATGTATAAACTACACATATCCAAGGCCAAAAGGAAAGACAAGTGGCTGTATGACCCTTAAAATGATATGGGGGTGACCCTATGGCCATCAGAGGGACAATTCAAAGTTGTTCTGGTATAAAATGTCTTAAACTATCAGATTTCATGATTCAACTGGTCCAACCAATGATGAGGACCAAAAATAAATAGAAAAGGGCTGTGATATAAAGTCGTTCACTTGAAATGAATGACAAGTTGTTTTTTTTTTCATAATTCGTGAAACTGACTTTAATGAATGTGAGGCCATACTACATATTAAGGGATGTGGGTGTGAAATGGAAGTGGAAAGGTACGAAACAGCAACGTATAGCTACAAAATGGAGGCGAACTGGCAGATTGACTCCGAGAAAAATTTGGGCTTGGCCCATATTGTTTATTTTTTATTATCTTATTTATTTTATTTTTTATTTTTTTGTAACACCTCTGAACGCACACCATTCATTTATTCATTTTATTATGCTTCTCTTCTTCCCTCTAAAGGCCGAGATGGAATGACCCTGTTCGGTCAGAGGAGCACCCCAAAGAAGCGTCGGAAGTCCCGGACGGCCTTCACCAACCATCAGATCTACGAGCTGGAGAAGCGCTTCCTGTACCAGAAGTACCTGTCCCCCGCAGACCGGGACCAGATCGCCCAGCAGCTGGGTCTGACCAACGCGCAGGTCATCACGTGGTTTCAGAACAGAAGGGCCAAGCTAAAGCGGGACTTGGAGGAGATGAAGGCCGACGTGGAGTCGGCCAAAGCCATCGGCCAGGTACCGTTGGACAAGCTGGCCAAGCTGGCGGACCTGGAGAAGTGCGCTAACGGCACGCTGGGCCACCCGCGCGCCGATTCCCCCGCGCGGGGAGGCCCGCAGGATCACCCGCACGAGCTGGTTCAGAAACTGCGCAGCTCTCCGCTGTCTCCCTTCTCGGACCACACAACGAGCAAGGAGTGCTCGGAGGATGAGGACGTGGAGATAGACGTGGATGACTGATGGCTTTACGCACACACTGACAGAGAGAGATGGTGGGGGTGGAGATGATCCTGCAGAGAGGACTTGTAAACTTACTGCTTATATGAGAACATGTACCAAAACGAAACGACTTTTTCTATCGGCACAGATTCACAGTAAAGCATGAGCGCAGAAATATGCAGTGATGTATTCATTAGCGAACTTTTATTGTTTCCATCAAAGCAATATGGCCTAAAAATAACCAGTTTTATTTTTTTAAAGCAACGAACACGCATTGGCATGCACACACACACACACACACACACACACACACACACATACACACACACACACCTGCTCTGTTGGTTTTCCAATCCCCCCTCCACAAACACATTCACCTCAATAAAACATCTGTTTCCCATGTTTGCATGGAAATGCATGATTTGATTTATAAACATATATTTATTTTCACTTTTTTTAATTATTATTTTATTCCAAGAGCCAAGCCCTCTTTCAGTCACTGCCGGCTCTTCCTCCTCCGTGTCTCCAGAAATCAGCCGGAATATATGGTGATTTCCCTCCCTCCACAGCTTTTAGATTATTGTTTGTATACAATAGATTTACAGTTCTATAAATTTTGTTATGTTTTGTACACCTGTAAGTGCCTTCCTAAAATCAGGACATTATCTGAAAACCAATGCACAGACTGTATTGTATATAGGCTACGATGGGAATAAAAATTGCTTTTCTGACTCCTTTTTTTTTTTTTTTTGCTGCAATTCTTGGGGGCTTTTTGTGTTTTCTTGTTGCTAAGCTCATCAAAATCATTCATTTTTTTTAAGTTATTATTCTGAGCTATTTTGTCCCTTTTGTTTCTCTCTCTGTTCTAAACATTTTGTGGTTTTGGAATCCCCGCATCCCCTCCTTTTCACGTCTAATAAATGCGTATCGTGCCTTCTTGACCCTCAGACGTGTTTCCCTATTCGGGCTAAAAATTTATGTGAGAAACACAAATCTGGTGCAAAAAAAAGGGGGCGAAGAGAAAAGAAAAGAAAAAGTTTTGGGCCAGTTTCTCTGAGCCTTTTTTTTTTTTTTTTTTTTATAGAGCATGGCTTTTTGTTCCGCGGAACTGCGGGGCCGTAATTTTGAGCGCAAAGCATGAAAAGTGGGGACAAATGAGCAGCAGTCCCCTGATGGGACGATCCACAAAGGAGCAGGGCCCCGGTCCCCCGCAGGCAGCAATACTGAGACAAGTGTGTCCCACCGCACAAAAAGGACGCAAACGTTTGGAAGCCATATGGTTTTTGAAATTTCCTCACAATTTCAGACAATTTGATGGATTGAGTTAACCCTCCTTTTAAACAGTTTAACTGGCTGCGAACAAAGAGCATAATGCCTACATAGACTCCCCCCTTCATGAGGGCATCTGCGGCTATTAATGTCTGGGCCCCTTTCTGTGCCTGGATGGCGTTTTGAACAAGTCAATGAATTACAATGAAAGTGCCTCCCCTCTTTTTTTTTTTTTTTTTATTTGGTGAGCCGCTTGTCTTTATTCGCCTTTTAGCCTGAAATAATATGTTTGACTTCTGTCCAAGAAGGTTTTCTAAACAAAAAAATGGATTTTTGTTGGGAAAGGGGTTTTAATGTTAAAGAGGGAAGCCATTAAGAGTTTGAGATGGTGACATTTCTGCCAAAGTCTGGTTAGGGAGTCCTTTTGTTTGTTTTCTTCTCATCTCGGTTTTTTTATTTCTTTTGTCTTTAAGGGGTTTAATGAAGCTGAAAACATGGAGATGTGAGAAAGAGGTTGTCCAAAAGGGGATCTGAAAAGCCGGCCTCCCGTTTAACCTTCTTTGTTAGAAGAAGGGATAAGTTGAGCTGTCTTCTTGGGACTTGTTTTATAGTGTTTGCCTTTTCTCATTTATAGAGAAAACTTCAAACAGGCCGGCCTAAAGCTCTGCAGGCTGCAGAGGTTTTATTAGAGAGGGGTTATTGCAAATAAGGTGGGGGAAAATTAGATATAGGATAGTATTTTATTTAAAACATTAAAAACACAATAGAGTAAATATTTAAATTTGTTTATACGTGTATAAAATGTTGTTGTTAGACAAACAGATGATCAGAAATAAGTAAAAAAAAAAATCTTAAATCAAGTGTATTTAGCCTCAATTTGAGTAAATAAATAAGATCATTTGCCAATGGAATTAATCTTTTTACTCTTAACATAAGATAATTATATATGCACTTGAAATAAGACAATGCAATTGGTTTCTCTTATTTTAAATGTAAATTGTCTTGTTCCATTGGCAAAGTGTCTCACTTCCTTAATTCAAGAAAAAATAACTTAATTTAAGAAAAAATGGCTTATTGAGATTTCATTTTTTTTGCAGTGTAGATAGATAGATAGATAGATAGATAGATAGATAGATAGATAGA
>NW_015150763.1:678211-693346 GCF_000732505.1 Cyprinodon variegatus | reverse complement strand
GATAGATAGATAGATAGATAGATAGATCATATAATGTCTTGAATCCAGCCTATTTATGAAGGGAGAGCATGTTAAGGCAAGCTAAGTTTATGGATTTCACTTGCTTATTTTATGAGTGCTTGTCAGGCGGTCCCGGTGATAAGTAATACTACAGTCTGAGGGACCACTTCGTGGTAATTAATCTGGAGGTCTTAAGTGTATTTCTGTATTTCACTTCAAGATAGAGGGGAAAAATCACTACTTCAATCGGCCGGAAAATTGAAGTTTGATGCATGAGTCCCTACTGAAACAATAGTACTGCCCTCTCTCTTTTCATCTTGTCCCCCCTCCCCTTTTTATACTCTCTCCTTCTCTCTTTCTGCACCTTGTGGAAAGCAGTGTCAGGTGAAAGTGTAAAGTACAATTTGATTGATTGTTCTGTACTTTCCACCAGACTTAAAAGTATAGTGTGGAGAAAAACTGTAAATTATTATTAGTATTATTGGTATTCTTATTATTATCATATTGATTATAACCTTAAGGTTTTTTTTTTTTTCCTTCTGCACTGTGCACTCTATATTTCTAAATGGAGCCAAAAATGTAGAGTTTTAATCATGGCCTTCCTGTGGAGCCAGTTAATACTTCAAACTTCAATTTTACGGGCGATTGACCTAAGCATGTTCCTGACAGAATTGATGTATGTATTAATTTCCTTTAACTGTTGATTAATTAGGCTGCGCTGAGGGCTCAAATGGAACGGTTCCTTTAGAAATTTGCATATTAATCAAATTCTTGTTGATCATTCAAATAATCAAAGCTGTGTGATTTCAGAGGCGGAAGCTGGAGAAACATGAAAAACGGATATGGTTTTATCCTGGCTCAGGCTCCTATGCTGCAAACCTGCTCTCTTGGCTCTGAGTTTAAACATCCAGAGGAGGATGTGAGTAGGCCTAAATTAGAATATGAGGTTAGAATCTTTGAGGGAATAAATAACACTTTAATGGAGATACAAAATATGTATTTATAATTATATATATCTTTTTAATAAGCAGAAAATATTTTAATACTAGAATGTAACGTTAACAACAGATTAAAGACACATAATGGAAGTTATGTTTTTTTCTTTTCTTTTCTTTTCCTTTTTTTTTTCAAAATATTTAGAATCCAAGCTTATTTTTGCAACTCTAAATGAACGAATATCATAATGCTTGATTTCTTTATGTATTTTTTTTTATTATTTACATAAATGTGTTAATATTTCACAATAATAATAGCAACACTAGCAACAATAATAATAACATACAATATATATTCATTATATAATATATAACATATTAGAATTTACTATGATATAAATATATTATCATCATTATTATAATTATTTGTACTACCTCATCATATGAAGACTGATGGGGGGGGGACTATGAAATAAAAATAATAACTTTCGTATCAAAAAATAACAAAAATAAATGAATAAATAAAATCAGACAAAAATAAGTCAGCTATTAATCTATGTTAATTATCAGATAGAAATTAGTTTAACAAACATAAAAGAACATGTTTGACTCATTTTAGCTGCCGCAAAAATTGAAACAGAGACCCCTGCTGGTCGACCGTAGATTACAGTTATCACAGGATTTCTGATCAAACATGAATAAAACAATGCTGGCAAGCTCAGTTATATACAGAGGTCGATAGAGTACCAGAAAATTGTCATTCAGTAAGAGTGGTATTCCTTATTTCGTGTTTTTGATGGCTGCTATTAACTGATCATACCATCTGATTGCCTACCTGATGCAAATTATCAGACAGACAGAGACATAAAGAACAAAGTCTAGAATGACAAACTAATGCACATAAATAACATAGTTGCTAAATAATAAATTTAGACAGAATAGACACTTCTTAAAAATTCAACACTTAACATAAACCTTAATAAACTAATACTGAATTAATATCTATGTGTGTTAGAACAAAGTGTGTGCTTCTAGTGACAGTATTTACTGTTTAAAGTGAATACCTTGTTCCAGAAGACTCAGATAGAGTAACATGTAGAGAAACAAAATCACAAATGTTCATTTAAAAGTTAACTGTGTGTCTGCATCAGCTGTATTATTGGGTAAAACAAGCATGATCTAGATTTGGTAAAGTTAATCCAGATGGATAGAGCTGCTTAAATCTTTCCTCAGCTGAGAGCAATGATATTACCTCACAATAATACTACTAAAGTAAAAGTAACAAGTACAGTGTAGAAAACCTATGTTCACAAGAAGGCAGCAAGAAATAGCAATTGATATAATTTAAACAAAATGGTATTACATTTTATACAACATGCTATATAAGCATTAATGCGTTAAACAGGTGTTTGATAAAGTATTTCTTGCAAAATCTATCATTAATATACAAAAAAACGCATATTTTTCTAAAAACAATCAAAAAGTACATTACTCTTTAGAGGATGATTCCCTTCTTCTTTAAAGAAAAGTAATATATTTTCCTGTCAAGTGAGAATTAGTATCAATTATTACATCATCAGTGTTAAAACATATTTAATATTTTTGTTGCTGATAATTACAGTGAATATATATATATATATATATATATATATATATATATATATATATATATATATATATATATTTTATAAATACATACAATATCATACAATGTAGAAATGAAATACTCCCAGGAATCTATGCAGCTAGGTTAACTTAATTTCCCTGTGTAAATAGCAACATTTTAGTAATAGCTTTTTTATTTCTGGCCGCTTGTAAACATCGAGTCAAACTTATCCCGATTTTTGGGGCATCTCTGACCTGTGCAGTGGGTTGAAATGACTTCACTTTTTTCCGTAAAAGCCATTTAACCTTTAAAGAATTTAAGACATTTTGTGAACACGTGTTAAACATCACGAGCCATTGAATTTGTAGTCTTTATACACACATTTTCTTTTTTCTTTACATTTTTTCAGCCGGTTGCGCAATTTTGCGCAGCATCAGCGACACCAACACCATGCGTCGCAGACATCATTACGTCATTACGTCGTGACGTAATCAAAGTTGGCGGTATTTTGAAACAAACACGGATATCCATAGTTTTGATTGTTTTGGGGGGAAAAATACGTTTGGGTCTATTGAAAATGGTAAGATTTAATCCATCGTGTGCAATTCCATCGATGTTAATGTTTAATTTTCTCCGCGTATTTCGCTGTATTTTCTAACAAAGAATATCGGCCGATCTTCAGACTAGTGAACTGTTCTTATTTAAAAGTAACGTGTCTCAAAGTGAGAGTATAATCTCCCTGTTTTGGGTGATGTTTTCTCCCTCAGGTTGAGGAAGGGGCAGAAGGAGAGGTTGTAGCTCACCTCTCAAAAGCTGCACAGTCTGAGCTGCTGGAGCTCTGCGAGGAGCAGTTTGCTGAAATAGAGAAGGTAAGACATCTTTTGATTCAACGAGTCAGCATAAATAGAGAAGATAAGACATCTTTTGATTCCATGAGTCAGCATAAATAGAGAAGATAAGACATCTTTTGATTCCAATCCGAACATAATAAATCTGCATTCAATATGTGTTTGTGTTGCAGTTGCTGAATGAAATCATACTGTGTGAAGCAGACAGCTGTGAGAATCCACAGGAACAGGTTAAGTGGCTAAATGTTTTCATCCTTTTCATTTTCTTTTTTTTTCTCAGAAAACACATTAAATTTAGTTTTCAACCCTAACTAAAGCAGATGGCACTTTGGAGCTCTTTCCCAAGACGCTGATTTTATTATAGGGACTAACTCAACCAGGAAAGCAGGGGTCTGAAAGTCAGGCAGTCAGCTTGACTGTTCCTCTAAACCTTTCACAAATGTTAAAAGTTTGACACTTCCCTGTGTAGCTCATGTAGAGTAGAAACAACTGAAGCCAGATGCAATTAAAACAGAAAATACAACAGGCAATATAAAAAGAAAAAAGTTGTAATGTCCTAGAAAATGTTTTCTGTGGATATAAAGATATCTGTACAGTTAAGAGCTAAGGAAAGACTACCCAGTAGTTGACTTGGATTATTGCACTTGTACTGCAGAGATGTACTGACCTTATAAGTGAAAAATGACACAGATTACACAGTAGTTAGCATGTGTTATTGCACAGTGAGAGAGGAGAGTATTGCTTTGAGTAACAATTAGGTAATGTTTTGCACAAGATGTACTGTTAGAATTATTTTTAATGATGATGTGCGACTCTGTTAAACCCTAATATTACCTGCCTGGTATGTGTCAAAAACTAATGTTTTCCCAAGTAGTTTATCTAATCAGGACAGGACTTCTGTCAGGATTTACAATTATCATGTTCATTATGTAGATTTGGAAATGAAATGGTGGCACAGAGAGGATCTTTCTTAACATGGAGGTCTTTGCTTTTATCTGGGACACAGTAATAGTTTTTTATAGCTGGAGCCATGGATGTCTCCTCATTTACAAACATGTATGATGTAATGATGTGGCAGACTGGAGTTGTATAAAATGCTCCTTTAACTGTGATTCGAGGCCAACTTCAGGGAGAAGTGAGACCAATTGGTAAGCAAATATTCTTTAAGGAACGTTTGGCTATTCGATCATTAACTTATTTACAAACAAGGACTGAATTCAAAATGAATAAAAAGATTTTTTTTCATTTGTTGAAATTCCTCCATTAATCTGAAGAATACAGTACAATTTAAATTAATATAGACATGTCAGACAGTGTTTTTGTTATGTTTACAATTCTATTGCAACCTTCTATTGTTACACATTTTGTACACCTTGTTTATACATTTTCACTAAAAGTAAAATGTGCCCCATTGAAAAAGTATTATTTCATCTAAAGGTTTGTAGAGGAGTGGGGTGTGGAATATAAACTAACATTTGGGAACTCTCGGGAGTCAAAGAAAATTGGAATGTGTATATTCAGGAGAGTTTCTATACTATTATTATTTGTTCAGCTAAAAGCAATTTTTTATATTCTGTATCTAGGGTATATATCTTAGTTTACCTCTCCAACTCACTGCACTTATGTCCAATTTCAGATCTCTAGTCATAAACATTGCAAAACAGTTAACCTTTTTGTATGCAAAAGGTCCATTTGGCAGAATGGACTAAAATTGGCACTAAAAGTGTCAAACTAGATTATTTTCATTTAAGCTTTAACTGGATATAAAACTTTCCTTTTTAATATATTTTAATTGTTCAGCCTTCAGAGTTTGCATTTCTGTATGTGTCCATTTATTTCTCCTCTTTTCTTACTCCTTCCACACATTATTAAGCGCTATCTTTTCAGCCCACCCCTACACTTCCCGTACTTCATTGCGATACTTATCTGATTTGCTAAAAAAAATATGTCAATAAAAGTTTGATCAGTCTCTGAGTTGTGGAGTTCCAGCTGCGCAGAGACTACCTTGGGGCGATGTTTCTTACGTGCAGGATGTTTCACATTTTGGATACTGAGAAAGGAACTTATGTAGAGCTCCAAATAACAATTATTTTGCTAGTCGATTAATCTATCTATCATTTTTCTATTAATAATCGGATAGACAAAGGTTTCATAAAGAAGATTTTTTTACAGAATTAAACCAAGTCAAAATCAAACTTTTCCCCTTGAGGAGTTCTTTTTTATCTTAGATGCAAAATATTGATATATATTTTTACAGTTTCTTACAATTACTGCTCTAAATGGGTCACTCTGTCAGCCAAATGCATGTTTTAGAGTCTTTATGCTCCAGTTAATGATTAATTGATTACTTAATTAGTTGACAAAGATTTCAATAATTGATTAATCAGGATTAATCAGATTTTTTTCAGCCTCAACTTATGCTTGAGTTTGGGAGCAGACAGATTAGTGTTCTATCCCATGTATATATAAAATGGAGGACGCACGTCTGTAGACACAAAAAAATGAGCTTTTATCCCGATATTTTTATTCTTACATGGGGGAAAAAAAACTATGTTGTGGATTAATATGACAAGTGATATTATTTTATGGGAATACAACTGGATATGACTTTTTTGTGGAGTGTTATGGACAGTTATGTCCCATTTATGCCAGGATAGAACATGCTTTGGAATGCCAGAAGACGAAAACAAGGAAAGAAGGTAAAATTATGAGTTGTAAGTTGATGAAAGATTATTAGTTGCTGGTGTTTGTGGAGTATAGTTTGCTTACAGTTGAGTAGATGGTTGATTTCTTGAAGATGACCTGAGTCTAAAGGGGTACAGCATGTTGGGTTTTGTTTACAAATAAGCTTGTTAGATGCTGAAAATGGAACGTCAAAATGAAGCAGGCAGTGGGAGCTATGGTGTTAAATATTACTCCTTAAATCCCAAGATTGAAGTTTATGTTTGACAAAGATTTGGAATAGCCTCAGGAAAAAATACAAGTTTTGCAGTATTTACACAAAGAACCCTAACTATGTATGTAACATGACTACGGACTGCATCAACGAACACGGTCCACTCAGAAGCCCAGTCAGAAGCTCTCCCAGATATGGGAGGTGAATACATCCCTAACTCTGGGCTCTCCAGACGCTCTCAGCAGACCACCATTAAAAGTTATAGAAAAGTAATAAAATGAAACGGATGTTTCCCTATACATGCCTTACCTTTAAGATCCATTAGGCTTTCTTTTGAAGTGATACAAACATTGTCTCATCTAGTATTGTGATATTTGACAGAATCTTTTATTTTGACAGAATCTTTTATTTTACTATTTTTTGGTCATTCCTGCTCTGTCCTGACATCCACCATCCCTTCTACTGTAGGTGGTTAGAATGGGACAAAAACTCCCTGAAGTCAGACATATTTGGGTTGTGGCCTCTTACTCAAAAAAGACTTGAGGCTGAAACCGTTGCCATAGATGGATCAATATTTTTTTTTTGATCAGAAGCTGGAAAAACTTTTCAGTTTGTTATAAATTTTAATAATAACAACAACAAAATTGTTTTTGCCATTGTCATGATGGGTATTGTGTGTGGACGTGAATTTATTACCATTTGGAATAACGCTGTAACATACCTAAACATGGAAAAAGAGAAACACTGAATAATTCTGCTCTGCACTTTAATAGCCTTCTTTCAGCCTGCTGACCTGCAAAGCAAAATACAAGAAAACTGGTTCTTTGTTTATTATGGGCTTTAAACCATTGGGGAAAAAAATGTCACCTTTCCTCTGCATTTTATCTGTGCTATGATATTTAGTGGTGTTAAACTCCTAACCTATGTTATAACTCCAGTGGTAACAGGCCCATGCTTGAATGGAAAATACTTACCCATTAAAGTTTCAGCCAGAGTTTACAGGGTTTATTTAGCTGCTTTTTTTGTTTGTTTATTTTTTTATTGCATTTATGATTGTGTATTAAACTTGACTGTTTTCCATTGTGTTTTATCATGGTGACCACCAGTCAGTGAACAGGCTGATAGCCACTGATGCTGAGCTGAAGCAGTGGTCGTCTACTGAGCCGAGCTGTAAGTCCTCCTTTTTCCCGCTGCTACTAATTTACAACGCAGATGTATTTTTAACAACTTAAAAGCTGACATCACAATCCGCAGGAATGCTGCTAGCTTACATATTATATTAATATCAAGGTTCCGTATGTTAAATTTAGTGAATAAATTAAAAATATTTGTGGTGATAAATTTGTCTAAATTAAATTTTTTATATATAAAATGTTTCACTCTCCCCCACAGTGCTCGCATCCAATTCAGAAATTTTACTTCAAGCTGGAAAAGACGAGGTGTGCTCTTTCATAAAACCACTACTCCTGAAAAAATGCTAAAGCAATCCCCCCTGTTCTGAAAATAATATTAATTTTTTCTTTTCTCTGCAGATGCTCAAGCTTTGCTCTGAACTGGAGATGGTTGTTTCTTGTTGTGAAGCCAAGAGAGACAAACTGAGAGAGACTAAAGAGCTGTGTGTGACCTTTCCATTACCCTGCAAGCTTTTCTTCACTACTTTCTGCTTCATCAGAGCATATAAATGTTTTCCTAGACTGAATGGACCAGACCTTACTGTGACTTTATACTTTGTTTCACCTCCTGCCTTACAGGGAGCAGAAATGGCTAGAAGAAAAGAAACAGGTGCTATTAGCCGCCAGTGATCATATTGAACGACTTCGACTGGAGAGGGAGAAATTATCTGAACATAAGTGAGTACAATGGCCATGTCACGGCAAACTGGGAGAGAAATTCAGGGAGCGTAGGCAGCTTGGAGAGTATGGAGTGTGATTTACGGTCCTTCCTTCCCTCCCATCCAGCATCATTTTGGACACCAAAGCCAAAATCCAGAAAATAAAGGTTTATCAGGAGAAGCTGCTGGAGACCCTTGGAGATGTCCTGGAGACGCATATTCCTCTCCCTAAGAAGGAGTCCAGCGCAAGCAAAAGGAAGAAGGTGCAGAATCCTTGTGTAGTGTTAATACCAGCGTTTGTTTCTTATAATCACTTTTACCAAAGTCGTTTTTCTTTTCAGAGCATTACCCATGAGATAACTGAGGACCTTATTTCCCTGAGTGAAATCCTGGAGGTGGGCACCTGCACTACATGAACTACACAGATGTCACATTATTGTTATAAGCAGCCCTTAAAGGTGTAGTGGAGGATTTCGCGCTCCGCCCTCTCCACTTAATAAAGAAAAATGCACATGCACAACCCTGTACCTGCTCCCTAGAGGGAACGCCTATTAAACGTGTGCATGAGCATGCAGAGCCCATTTCTCCTCATGCACGCTCTGTTTAAAAGTTGCTGTTCTCATAGCTCAGACAAGCTTGCTGTACACGAACGTTCGTCTAACCCCTCAATCCCTATATAGAGCGGGGATTATATAGAGGGCTTTATAACCAACCGTTTGGACAGAGAATTGCTAACTTTCGCTTCCCGTATAATCATGCACTTCGTAGACACTTTTTCTCTTATGACCCTCGGCCATTTTCAAAGAACCACAGTGAGAAAGGTGAGCTTCAATGACTGTCTGAAAACGTAGCTCACCACACATATATGGCTGAAAGTGCGCATGCGCAGAAAAAGATAGTTAACGGGGCGATCATGTAGGACGGCCTTATGTAAACATATTACCAGAATGATTGACAATTAGGAGGGCCACTTATTTAGATGATCTATCCGGAAAAATGAAATCCTCCACTATACCTTAAAGGTTCTCCATGGTCACCATTTATGCCGGGCATACTTATTAGCTTCACATGCCATTTCTCTCACTCATTTAATGTATTTGGAAAAAGCAAAGGGAATAGTTCAAATTAAAGTAGGAGTTTGATAAGAATCAAGCTTGGTTAATGGACAAAGCTCAGCTTCCTGACGTGAAATAAAGCTTTTTAGGACTGACTGTCTTTGCCGCCATCTATTTGAGAGAAAACTAATGCTGGTATTGAGGCTGCATTCCATTTACTTTGCAGCTCGAATCAGTGAAAGCCAGAGAAATGCAATCGCTTTGGTGACCAAGTTTTTCCACTAAAAGTCAGGTTGAAATTAAAATAGACTGCAAAGGAAATAGTGTTTTTACATAGAAACAGCTTTGAAACATCTAGACATATAAACATTAAAAAGCAGCACATGTTTGATTGACCTAATGTTACACAGGGTTAATGTTATTTTAAAGAACTATTTTATCCAAAGTAAAAAAGTGTTCCTACTGTTGATATGAGTAGCAGCTTTTCTAACCTCCAAAGCGTATTTCTGACATCTGGGAGCTTTCAAATTCCAATTTTTTTATGCTTGGGTCTGAATTAGCACCAGTTCTAAATTTTTTTTTTAGCACTGAAACGATTAATTGTGATTAATCAATTATTGAAATAATAGTCAACTCATTTAGTAATCGATTAATCATCAACAGAAAACAATAGAGACTCTAAACATGCCTTTATCTTACAGAGCAACCCACTTACAGCAGTAACTATACCAAGATTGTAAAAAATATATGTAAAGATTTTGCACTTAAGATAATTATTATAATTTTCATCTGTCATTATAGCCTATCCATAGCTTCTCAAGTCGAAAAGTTTTAGTCTCACCTGGTTTAATTTCTTAAAAAGTGTTCTTTAAGGAACCTTTTGCTATTATATAATTAATGGATTCATTGGAAAATAATCGACAGATTAATCAATTTATATAATTGTTGGAAATAATCGTTAGTTGCAGCCGTGGTTTTTTTACACAAGCTCTGACTGTGGCATTGTTAAGCTGGTAACTGGTCTCACAGGGACCAACAACCAATCAAAAGTTGTCAACGCTTTTTAAAAAAAAATTCCTGGGTTGGATTCTTTTGGAGTCTTTCTTCTTAAAGGCAAAAAAAAATGAAATCCTGAGTTTCAGCATTATGAAGAGGTCCAGTCAGCCCCTCATTATATAAAGGTTCTGTTATCTTTAGTCCATTTATAGGATAAAGGAGGAACTCTCTCCTGTGTCTTTTTTAATCATAGAGGTTATGAACTAAATGAAACACAAGTTTTATCAAGATTTCAAGATTTGCTTTAGCTTAAAGGTTGTAAGAATGAGCCCAAAGTTATTTGTGTAAAAGCCAGCTAAAACAATGCATAAATCCAGTGAGATGTTCCTGTCAATAGGCAACAGTAGCTTCATATAGCGTCATACCTTTGCTTCATAATGCAACCATTTAGACACTGAAGATCGGAGTGCTTCAGGTTGTGTTTTATGTTTTAAATTTTTGTATTTAAAAACTAAATGATCTAAACATCTAGTTTTATTTTCACTCATCAAGCTGCACCTTAGAGGTTTTTGGTAACCATAACAAACTTTCTGGGAGATGTTTCTAGTTTCAACTAGACATCCTTACAAAATCGGTACAGATGGATACAAATAATTTGGTTATAAAATCGAGAAGATCTAATGTAAAGACCACAGCTGATTCGGTTCAGAGCATTGCATGTTGTCACCTGACAATCTGCAGCCTAAACACCACTCTATCTTGACATCATCTGCAGGTTCTTATGAACAAGGTCATAAACACACCGCATGACCCTTACGTTACGTTGGATCACACCTTCTGGCCGCCGTATGTGGAGATGCTGCTTCGATATGGGATCGCAGTGAGGCACCAGGAGAATAACTTGAAGATCCGTCTGGAAACCTTCTTCTGAATTACTTTTGCTTATCTTCTAAAAAGCAACACATTTTTTTCTTGTCTTTTACTACATCTGTTGGAGCTTTGCCCTTATTTAGCAATAATCTAATGAATAAAGAGACTTACCTTTTTCTTTATACATGTATTAATAAAAATGTTTTCTTGTGACTTTAGTTCTGTGTATTTTAGATGTTCTGTATTTAAAGTGACTCTGTTTTAATGAGTAAGTTTCCAGCTTAAAGGACATAAAATAATTGTCATTAACCTAATCTATCCCTGATGTGCATGATATTCTCTGAGCAGTAGCTGCTTTTTGTTGCACTAGTCAGATATGAATCCTTCTTTTAGCCAGGATTGTTGGAGTCTGCTGGATAGCTCTTAATTTAGCATTTATTATGACTATTGTAAAATATAGTGAAAGTTGTCAGTGTCAAACAAAGTAGTGTAAAATATCTGTCATTTGCATCAATGGAGATTAAGTACATATGAATCTGCTTGTTTTGCTGAAAGATCAAAGCATAACAACTTGCAAATGTTATGTTGTTCCTAACTTGATACAGACCAGAAAGAAACCTGCTCTTTACTGGTTTTTGGCAGATAAAAATTCTTAAACTCGGATCTAAAGCTATAAGACGCCCATTCATGTGTACAGTGTGTCCATTTTATTTTTTGGGTTCTTAACATTCTGTTTCTTACCTTGACTTTTTAAAATCTTTGCTTGATAACTCATTAATTATTTAAGGGAGACAAGTAGGCTAAATAAAAAAGAAAAGGATGTTTTTTTTTTAAATATTGCTTAAGCCTGTAAAATGGGAAACCATTAAACCAAATGTTTGTCTCAAGTCATGGCACTTTTTGATGCGTTCTATGTATTAGTTTGTAATGCTTGCTTGTAGGACAGCACAGTAGCGGAGTTATTAGCAATGTTGCCTTGCAGTAAGACAGTCCTGGGTTTAATTCATGGCCCAGGGTTTGCATATTCTCCCTGTGCATGTTGGGTTCTTTCCAGATACACCGGCTTCCTCTCACAGTCTAAAGACATGACTGTTAGGTTAATTGGCATCTCTACATTGTCCCTAGATGAGTGCATGGTTGTCTCTGTGTTGTGTGTGGCAACCGGTCCTGGGTGTACCCAGTCTTTTGCCAATAGAATACTGGAACTATAAATTAGTTGGCTGCACTAAGTGATAAAAAGCAATGTTATTTATCAGACTGTCCATTATCAACTGTTTGAAAGAAAACTTCAATCTTAAAAGAATTTCAAATGATCTTTCATATATGATTTAAAGCAGTGGTTCCCAAACTTTTCATGCTGGGCCCCTCCTTGGTGTACAAGAACAAGTCAACTGCATTAAATTACGTGTTCCATTAAAATACATCACAACCTCTGCTAACATGTATTATTACCTTAGTTTATGGTTGTGGTCCAGTTATTTTTTTAGTTCTACAATTATTATTATTTTTTTTTCATTTTATCTTCTTTTGTATTACCTAATTCATGTAAAGCATTTTGAATTGTTTTGTGCTATACAAAGAAACTTGCTTTTCCTTTAAATAATATTCCAGAGAATGTGTTAAGAGTGACTGTTTTTTTGTTGTTTTTTTCCCCCATCTATAGATTAAAGAACAACACAGTCAAGCCCCTTAATTTCTTGTTGCTGCACATTGAGGGTCAGGCTTTATTAGACAGATTTGCTCTGGATATCAGTAGACAGACTATTTTCTTAGTGTCTTTTGCAAACAGCATAAGCTACAATGTCATAAAAAATATGTATTGTTAAAAAAAATGACACAGAAAATGTACACTATTTTTGTGTAATTTGGGTGTTTTCTGGGGGGTAATCTACGACATGTATTTAAACTGAATGTGTGAATTTTAATAAACACCTTTTTTTTCCTAAGTATTTTTCCATTTCCTCTTTAGTCTGTTTTAACTTTAATTTTTGTTCATTCTTTTTCATGTATGTCTTGACTGTGTGCACCTTTATGCTGTAATTTGCCTACTTGATTTGCCTCCAGCACTCCACATTTTTGCCACAGTTGCTCTATTCTATTTGAATGCGTTGGTTGACAGGGAATTTCTCCACACTTCAATCCCATAATGCTAATAAACCTTAAAGTTGTTACTAAACCCATAACTCCATGTTTGCTGTTCAAACTATCACTAGTTATTCAGAGACCCCAAGTTCCAAATCAAATCAGTCAAATGAATCAATATAATTCCCTTTCAATTCAGTAAATTTCTATTGCGCCAATTCACAACACATGTCATCTCAAGGCACTTTACAGTTCACCCAGATCATACAGTCAAATTGATTCAGTTTTCTATCTAAGGAAAACCAGTTGATTGCATCGACTCATTGACTCAAATGTAATCCCTCACACTAAGCATGCTTGTAGCGACAGTGGAGAGGAAAAACTCCCTTTTAACAGGAAGAAAACCTCCAGCAGAACCAGGGTCAGTGTAAGCGGCAATCTGCCGAGGCTGACTGGGGTTCAAGGAGACAGAAGCAGAGATACAATAAGCAACTGTAAAAGGCGGCCCTGTCCACTAAACACACAGCCAGGCAGACAAGCTCCAAGGCAGCTCCCGTTTGAGGATGAAGAGAGCACATCCAGCCAGTCACAGTCAGATAAACAGGACTACACTGGAAAAACAGGCCAATCTCCAATATCTATAAACAAGGGTGTATATAAAATTATGAAATAGATAGAGTGTTTCCTTTTAGTCTCTTCCAACAGTGTTACAATCATGAAGTGAACATAAAAAAAAATAAAGAAGCAATGGGAGGTGCATATGCACACTTAATTATTTATGTATTTTAGCAGTAAAATATAAACATTTTTTGGAGAAAGAAAAGAAAACGTTTTGTTTTTCTTTATTTTATCATCTCTAACCTTATATCTGCTTTATACTGCGTACAGCCTACGTCACACGACGTCAGGCCTCTCGTCCAATCCGGTGCCTCCGCCTCGTGAGGTCCAGAATTCCTGTGGGCGGAGAGGAGATTCCGGTTCCGGGTGTTTCATTTCCCAGTCGGAGGCTTTCAGACCCTCCGATTATGATATTTTACCGTGAAACTTCTCTTCACTGACAACCGAACAAAGTACCGTTTCTCTAATTGAAACAAGTCCCAGCGAAGCCGCGAACATGACGACCCGCTCGGAGAGAGAGAAGGCCCAGAAACTGAACGAGCAGCACCAGGCCATCCTGTCCAAAATGCTGAGGGAGGAAGACAACAAGTACTGCGCCGATTGCGAGGCGAAAGGTGCGGCGCTCACTCTGGGGATTATTTCATTGCTTTTATCAATGCGCCCTATCTTCTCATTTTTCTCGACACAGATATAAAAGGGCCGTTGAATTTTTGTTCGGCTCTTTTAAGACAAACGGCTCAAACTGGTCAGCTGACATTTCTTCCCCCTAAGCTAAACTAATTTGCTAAGCAGCGAGCTAACTTCTGTAAACCTACCTAAGCTCCCTCGGTGCTTCTCTCTAACCGCCGCTTTAACATACTCTGGTTGTTCTTTCTAAGAAACTCAAAGCTTATTTTCATGTTCTGACAGGTATTTACAACTTTTAGTCTTGGCGAATGGAAAAAACAACAAGATCGAACATGTTGATGTGTTTTTTTTTCCTTTTGGAGCTTCTCACATTTTCAGTGTTTCCTGTTTTGAACAGGTCCAAGATGGGCATCCTGGAATCTGGGAGTTTTCATCTGCATTCGGTGTGCAGGGATCCACAGGAACCTGGGGGTTCACATATCCAGAGTCAAATCAGTCAACCTGGACCAATGGACCTCCGAACAGATCCAGGTACTGTTTTCTGCTCACTGGTTTCTATTCAGTCTCTTTTCCTCAGGTTTGCAGAGTTTTCTAAAGCAAATGCAACCATAAATGATACCAGGATGATCAGGTTAAGAATGTGAACAGTTGTACCATTCTTAGGATGCCCCTTATTTATTTTATTTAGCATTGAAACTAGATGTAGACAGACATGTCTGCAGATATTCAATTCAGTTTATTAATATAGCGCCAATTCACAACACATGTCAT
>NW_015150763.1:667887-677544 GCF_000732505.1 Cyprinodon variegatus | reverse complement strand
ATATATGTATGAATTCACCGATTCATTAGTACATTCTGCAGCCATTCTCTGAAATCCCATGAAGTGCATTGGCTCTCTATTTTTAATGTTTTGTTTTACCTGTTGGTGAATCTTTCATTGTTTTGTTTGAGACGTGTAATATGTGTTATTGTGTCAGTGTTATTGTGTAAGTGTTATATAAATGAGGGAAGAAAAAGCAATATCATCCTTAAGAATCAGCCCCCCCAAAAAACCTCCAAAAAAAACCCCTGCATTGTCCTTAAATAAAAAATAAAACAAAAAACTGCGTCATAAAAACTGAAAATGTACATGAATGTTAGATGATTGTACTTTTGATAAACCAAAAAGTAATATTTTGATAGATGTGGTATTTTCACTCTTAAAAACTCCAAATATTTATCCTTTTACCTATTAATGCATTCTTTTTCAAATCAAGCTTAACTGAACTCTCAGCTTTTTTTGGAATCCAGACTGTGCATGAGCGAATGAAGCTTGCATCAGATCAGTTTGTGTGAACAACAATAAAAAGGCTGAAGCAGAAAACAACAGAAACAAGCTCAATGGTTCTGAATCCCTGTCTGCCTTATAAGCTGCATCCTGGGTAACTATCAGAGCTGTGATAACAAAATAGTATGAAGCCTGTTTTGGTTTCTGGATAACATTAGTAAGCATTGACATCCAAATGTAAATTATGTATAGGAGAAAAAACATTTAAATGCTTTAACATGCTGCCAGTAAAGCCACGTGTTAGAGTTTGCTTGGATTAAATATACATCTTTTAAACAATAAACAAAAAAACAACAACAACAGAACAAAATAATGATTGTGTCTTGACAAGACCATGATTACACAAGGCTTGGACTTGCATGACAGCGTAACAGTATGATACCCTTAAGAAAAAAGAGTTTATGGTATTAATTGAAAAGTTTTAAATCGAAATGTGTAGCATCTTTGACTTGCTTTTAAAAAGATTGGCGATACAACAGTGCTACTTAAAATGATAGACATATTAGTTACAGCAATAATGCGGTTTTTAAAATGATTGCTGTTTTTGTTTTGATACACAGAGGATCTGTGATTTCAAAGCACCATTTTTAATAGCAGTTTTAAAATACTTTTCATTATACTGCTCAATTATAACACGTGGCAAATAGTTTTAATAACTCTATGATCAGTTGCTTTATTTGCTTAGTCACTCTGCTGCCTGTAGCTCACTAACCTTAATAAGAGCGAGGGTCCGTGACCTTTTAGTTTCTGTTCGTTTCACTGCCGTTTTTTTTTTTTTTATTTGTTAAGAGAGATATTAACAAATTGCTAAGCGTATCATTCTTTTAAGTGTTAGCCTCTTTCAGCCAGCTGATCACCAGAGTGCTGTCAGTTATTATGACCCCGCTTGGGATAAGCTTGATGGAAAATGGATGGATATTTTATTTTCAGCCTACCATCCGGTTTTAAGAATCACATAGGAGAAAGAAGCTGTTGTTTCAGTCGGCAGATTTCAGCTTAATCATTTAATTTATCATTTAATCCCCATTCAAAAGCAGAAAAAAACAAAATTAAAGAAATTATATTTCCTATCGGAAAAATACAAGAAATAATCTGTCAGAAATGTGAACTACCAGCACTTATTATTGACTCTGACTTTTAAAAAATTACAACGTTCTGCCCTTTTATTGGAGCATATAAATCTGACGCATCAGCAGCACAGCTTTTGTTCTTCGTTGTATCATATGAGACACACAGAAATGAAAGTAGCAAAAGAATCAGTGAACTGAAGAGAAGCTGAAATTTGATAGTATATAAGAATTTCCTTCCAAAACTATTATAACCCTTTGTCAACAAAGTACACTATAATTTGCTCAAACAAAACAAGTCCCTATCATCCTGAAAGTAACGGTGACATTAATGTCTTTTTTGAAAAATCAGGTCCTGAGTAGTTTTACAGTTTATAATTAAAATACTTTATATTGTGTATTTAAGTTACGTTTTATAACTTTATTTTTGGAGAAACAAGTATGAAGGGATGTGGTTAAAGTTTGACACCACCAACCTCGGGTTTTAACATAGACCTGTTTGGAGAAAAGTCCCAAAGCTTTGCTATTCAAACAAACTAAATGCAAAACCTTGCTTGTATATTCAGACATGTTGGAGAAATGCTTCCTTGCTTCTGTTTTATAGGACAGGCTCTGCTTCCAATGTTTCCGTGATTATTTGTTTGGGCCTGGGCAATTTATTGCATATGCAACATAATCAGAATTTAACAAAACACAATTTTCAGATTGCAGAGGCTCTCACTGTTGGTCACATTACATTTAATATAGTATAAGTAGCTAAACCTCAAATTCCAGCTTTTTAGGTGGTAGTTTAGATTAAGACTAAAGGGGGTTTGCAACAATACGGGGAAGAGAGTGATGCAGCAAGCTCATGACGGTTAGCAGAGATTTGCACTTTTTCTATACAAATATTACAGTTAATTCTTGCAGCAATGGACTCTGGTCAAACAAGCTTTGAATGTCATGAAAAATCCTAAAACCTGTTGTAAAGCATGTACACAATTGTGGTTAGTGCAAAGGAAAATCGGCATAAAATCGCAATATTGATCTCAATTTTTATTTTTGGCAAAGTCGTTCAGCCCTATGTTGGATCACTAATCTCATTTTGAAGCAGGGTCTAAAAGAGTATTTTAGATTGCTGAGTTTACACCCATTCACCTAACTTTTTTCTTTTATTTTCAGAGTATACAGGACATGGGTAACACCAAGGCCAGGCGGCTCTATGAAGCCAACCTTCCAGACAGCTTCAGAAGACCTCAGACAGACCAGTATCCTTCGCTGTCAGCTGACTCACAGACCTGATAATCCCATTCTCTGCTTATATTTTTACATCTTTACTGCTGAGTTTCCCTCTTAACTCTGCCCTCAGAGCAGTCGAATTCTTCATCAGGGATAAATATGAAAAGAAGAAGTACTATAACAAGAATGGGATCGATAGGAGCAGTGTATGTATTGAACATCCATTAAGTATTGGCACCCCTGGTTAGAGATGTATGGAAAACCCTCCTGCCCATGTAACCGGGGGGGATTGCTGTCTATCTTTTTGTAAAAGGAGGGGTATCATAGAACAGGTCACCCGGCAATAACAGCGCAACACAGAAGCATTAACACCCACCTATCAGCAAGTTGGAGACGCAAATCAACGGTCGTGTTTTTGATCTGGGGGTTCCTTGAGAGAACTCATGCATGCACTTGAATTCAAATGAAAACACGACTTCGATAATTCTCTACAAAAAGATCATCTTTGCTGCAAGAACACTGGCCAATTTTTTTAATTCACCAATGACCTTATGTTTCCCTGATGTATTATATATAATGCAACAAAATAAAAAAGCACAGAGGAGTGACATCTAGGGGGTCACCAAGTCTTCATAGTAACATTTTTCCTAAATGTTGTTTATTACGTCTGTGTAATCAGACTGGTATCAGTTTAATGTTTTTGGTGTTTGTGTTGTCAGCCAAAGGATAGTAAGAAAGACAAGGAGCCAGACAGAGGGAACAAGGTGTCCTCTTACACTAAGGTTAGTCTTTTACATGCATAAATTAAGGCTTAAAGGGATCCGTTGAAGTTGTTTTCCTGTGTTTCTCTTTTTAAAATTTTTGCCTCCAAAACTATTCTTCATTTAGAGTGAAGAGCCCAGGCCTGCACCCCGGATCAGTCCTGCAAAAACTGCAGAGCCTCCTGTGAACCTGCTAGGCCTTGGTGAGTGAACAATATTAACATTTAAATATATTATATGAAAATAAAAGTTTTAAAAAATGAAATTTTTTATGTTTATTACCATTTTTATTATCATAAACCTGTGGAAAATGTGGTTAAACAGCTAAAGGAGTGTTTTTTGCTCACAGGTACAACTGATAAGGATGTTTGTTTCGGCCTCTGGTAGTTTTATTTTTTCACTTGTTTGATCAAGCCAGTGAGTCAAAGAGAAGGCTTCATCTGACAGGGCTTCATGAAAGGCAGCGATCAGAACAACTAAGTGGCTTTTGCCACCATGATTTGCATTAAACTGATATATGCTGATTCCTCTCGCGATGCAGCGACGGGTTTTAACTTCCAGCCCGAATGTTCTTCCTATTGCTTCACACCAGAAACCACTGCATGTTTGTGTTCAGAAGAGGAAGCACTTCAGTTGCTGACAGCAGACCTCTAACTTCTCGTTTCGATTAAAAGACCTGATACATGTTTAGAGCTCCAGACTCTGCAGCTCAGTTTTAAATGCAGTTAAAAGCTGGACAGAATGCTTACAGCGACCTGGTTACTCTTTGTAGAATAAGACACAACCAGAGGTCATTATAAATCAGTAGATTCAAAAAGTGTGGTTTCTTTTTCGAGGTTTAACATTTCGAGGAATGATAAAGCATTGGTTATTTGATGGAAAACATATTTTTTCTTTTTTGAATGTGCATAAATATGCAAATAGTGTATAGCTGAAATAAGGGGACCAATCGCATTGGAGCAGTTGGATCTGACACCTTTATGGCTCTGGTTGCACAAATTATTTACTAATGTATCATAGCTGAGTTGTGTACAACTAGACAAAGTAAACCCTGAATATTTAGTCCTAAAATTTATCATCCATCATTACAGATCAGATCTCATTTATTGGCATAAATAAGCTCATCACAAAGTCAACAGTAATAAGTTGTTAATTTGAGCTGCAGAATATGCAGACATGCACAAACCACTGTAGTGTTAATGCAGTATGTACAGCACTGCAGAAGCAAAAGTGTACTTTAAACCAACATTTGGTAGCTGTTGCATAATAGGCTTTGCTCACAAGCACTCTGCTTGCCAAAACATTTATAGATGCTAAAGTTCACAAAGAATGGTGTTTAAATAGTAGGGATAGGAGAAAAAGAGAATGATGAGGAAAACCTGGATTTGCTGTAGGTCTGCATGATAACCATGTTTGTGAACGTCTCATTATATGAGCAATAGTTTAAAAATATATACGTATTTTTAGCTAAAAATTGTAACTGATGATTGATGATGTGCATCAGCTGTATGAAGCTTATCCAGCTGCTGTGAGAATATAAATATGTCATTTCCTCCTTAGAACCTGGTTTTATGTAAAAACAACATTTTAAGTGCATTACCAAGAACTCGGATCGCCCCCCTCCTATGACTGTTTTTGCTGCATTACACAGCAGTTATAATCAAATATATTTCTGGCTTAAAATAGTGTAAATGAATAATACAAATAATATTGAAATTGTTACTATTATATTGCATAATAACTATATAATCTGTAGCCCTTGTTTGTTGAAACTGATATCACCATTGCCGTGTTGAACAGGTTTACAGGGTCATATTTTCCCAAAGCTGTGCAGCTGTGTTATTGTTCAGACACCAGCAAGGCTGAGATTTGCCTAGGTCACTTAAACATGTCATTATTGAACAAAACACTCAATGGACTCGGTTGATATCTCAGCAGTTGTGATTTGAGACATGCGGCTGAGAATTAAAGGGTGAAACTCACATCTTAATATCACCAAACAGACATCAAAGATCTGTGGGGAGTAGCGGCCTAGTGGTTAGGGCATTGCGCTTGGAATCCAGTGGTTCTGAGTTCAAGCCCCACTCCCACAGACCGCCACTATGGGTCCCTGAGCAAAGACCCTGAACCCCACGCTGCTCCCTGTGCTTCGCACAATGGCAGCCCACTGCTCCCAAAGGGGATGGGTTAAAGGCAGAGAGTTCATTTTGTTGCTCTGTACTTGTAACAGTGTAATCATAGCAATAAAAGCTGGGGGAAAAAAAAGATTTAAACCAGTTAGTGCACAGCTGATGCCTTTAACTTGAGGCATCACATTCAAGAGATTGAAATTCCTCAGCGAAATTAAGAGTTTTTACAATACCAGTTTAGATTTGAGTGGCGACGATTACCAGACTCAAGTTTTGTCCAGTTTAATAGTTTTTTTTTTTTTTTTCTTTAAAGTCCTAATTTTATCAGATCACATGTTTGTTCATTAATAAAAAAAAAATCAGGAAAGGCTTTGTTTTTACCACACTGCCAAATTATCCAGCCCTAACAAGGGGTTTTATGATAAAAAAAAAGTAAAAACGTTGTGCAAATAGTCAAATTTTTTAAAATTCAATGAAAAACTATAGAGCATGGCTAAAAAATATCAATCATTTAGGAAATGTATTACATTTTTAAATTCAGTATTTGCAAGAGCTCCAACTGTAGATGTGTAACATCATTAGATTAATAATATATAGTCCTGATGTCCCATTAGTTTCCTAAATAATACATTTTAAAATGAAATATTTACATACGTTTTACATAGCATTAGTAGCCTCCTTTCGGCCTGCTGACTGGTGCAGGGCAGCAACAGGTGGGGGAGAGGCTGTGCTTACAACCTGAGACCCTCCCTGTGACTTCAATTCTTTCTCTGCCCCATCAGAAGAAAATTATTGAAACTGTTGGATTAGCATGAGCTGAAGCTTTAAGTCAGGTTTTTACATTTTAGTTGTGATTATAAAACCAATACTTCTAGCTGACACATCCTTGGTACACATAGCAGAGTTATCTTTTGCTTCTCATTTTTTAACTGCACTGATTGGTTGGAGGCTGACCTTGCTATGTGTGCCAATCTCCTAAACCTATCTGCAAACAAAACCTGCTGGGAATCAGGTTAGGGTTCCAGCCCACGTAACCATGGTTACGTGGGCTGGACCAATGAACCTGCTTCATCATACTGAAAATCCCTGAACCTTGAGTTGCCTCAATAAGCCCCCAATCCTGCTCTGTATTACAGTCGCTCACAGACCGATGCCTCAGCGTCACTCAGAAAGTGGCTTTATTCTTCATTTTGAGTCTGTTTTCTTATGCCTCCTGCTTGTGGTAAACCATTGACTAGCTGATATCTAATGTATATCTAATGGTTGGTTCTTTCTCAGTCTGAGGCTGATACACAGTGACATATTTTTAATTAAGTTGGTAGACTAGATTTAAGTAAATTAGTTTTGGTGAGATATGTTAAAGGTTATTTCTCTTTATGTGAGGCTTTGTTCCTCCTGTTGAACCAGTTTGTTCACCTTTCCGTCACAGACACGCCTGCCGCCGCTGCATCGGCTAACAATGGCAGCACAAGCACAAACCAGAACAATGACCTGGATATATTTGGCCCCATGGTGTCCAACCCTCTGCCATCATCCACATCTGCAGCTCAGTTTTCTCAGGTAAAGAAACACTCCTCGCCTGATTCAGGCATGAAAGCAGCAGACCGTTGGAGTGAATAAAAGGTGTAGGTGAAAAAATGAAAAATGGTGTCCATTGACATCACAGGGTACATGATATTGAAGAAGGTTTTTGACTCTAAAGAGCAGAATATAACTATTCATTAAACAGTTATAGAGCACTTTTATTAATAATCTATCTCCTTTTTTTTAAACAGTCACCATCTTAATTCTAGTTTAGATAAACCATTTAAAAATTTGCTATAAACTCTTCCAATCTTAACACCATGTCTTTTATAGGACTGGGGTTGTCCCGATCCGATATTAGTATCAGATATAGATTCAATATTAGCCAAAAGGCTATATCGGCCTTCATCTAAAATCTCCAATATTGTCATACTGATACTTCTGTTTAAAGGTTCTGCAACTCCTTGGATAATATGACATGAGTCAGTTATTCTGTTAACTAATAATGCGGACAATTGTTCTTTGTCTTAGTATTATCACTTATCATTGTACGGTACAAAATTAGTAATAAAAGCAGAATGTTTTGAGTGCTAAAAGTTGTATCAGGACACCCCTATTAGGGACAATATTGTGTTAATGAGATATGGCTCGCTTTTAAGTTCAACCAAAGGATAAAACAACTTCACATTTTTTTTTAAAAGACATGCAGTGACTAACATATTTTTTTTTTTTTTTATAACCACCACTGACAAAACAGCATACAAGTGCTATAAAGCTGTGGTAAGCTTTGAAACCAAGAATTTTGTGGGTAATTTTGATAAAGATAAAAAAAACAACAACAACAAAAAAAAACCCGCTGCTGATGCTGAAAGTGTTCGAAATGCTGCTACAATTAGGTCAGTGGGCTGGATTTTAATGAGAATGCTAGATAGCACAGTCTTTAAAAACATCTACCTTCTTATTTGCATATAAACCTTAGAAAAGTGCTATGAAAAAGTGAATCCCACGGCTTTCACACTCTACTCGGTGTCACCCTGAGTGCAAGCAAGCAGGTGAACACGTCCTCTTGCCCTGTCAGCACAAATCCTAGTGAGAACCCTGATACTTGGTAGCAATATTGAAAACCAAATTAACAAATATACATTTAAATGGAAAATTAATTATTAGGAGATGTGTTTCTTTGGATGAATAACAACAAACAAAATATATGGTTGTTTAATAGCATATTTTCCCCTCTTTCCAGGGGAGCTCCAGTACCTCAGCGAGCACTCCGACACAGGCTCCGGCTGCAGCTGCAGGGGGAGGCGGAGCCAGCTCAGCTTCAGGACAGGCTGACCTGAACCTGTTCAGCGACAGCAGTAGCTCCAATAAAGCTGAGGACGGAGCTAAGAAGCCACTGTCCAAGGACTCCATTCTGTCACTCTATGGAACCAACAGCATGTCCCAGCAGGCCCCGGCTGGTGAGAACCAAAAACCAAAAGAAAAAAGTTGTTTTGTTTTGATTCAAACGACCCAGCCATAGTTTCATCTACATTAATCTAAGGGGTATGTTTTTAACTATACAGCCATTTATTCACATTTTAATACCAGTAATCCCATTTAAATTTGAACTTGATCAAAAATAATAGATTCTTAATCTTAAAAATCAGATTCAAATAGTTGTTTTAATTTTATTCAGTACTCAACCCTTGTTCTGGTTCCACATTAAATTATAACCACCAAAAAAAGAAATGGCTGTGCCAGGTGGTGGTCTAGTGTGCAGTTACACTGCCAACACAGAATTGCATTGATTTCTAGAGATCCAAGGATTGTTGTCCAAAGATCACCTTTTTTACAAATGAAAACAGGCAAAAACATATTAAGGTTTGGCTCGTATTATTCGTATAACTTCTGTTTTATTCCTTAATATTTGCTTTGATTTTTTTAATAGGCAGATTCTTGTATAGAAAACTTCTATGAACTGAGGAACTGAAAAAAATGTTCAATAATACATACACACAGTCTAAAAAAAGTGTTTTATACTGCAAATAAAGTATTAGTGTCCTACTTGCATCGACCGGGGGATTGGTTTAAAATTCATTCTGAAGCACCCAGGTTAAGCTTGAGTTTGGGGGGGAAAATTTGACAAAAGCTGGTAGTAAAATGTCTGAGAAATGAAGAAAGAAAAACAAAACAAAGATGGATTCACTGGAATGCCAAATTATTAAACCCTTTACACTTTTCCACATTTTGCCACAATACAGCTACATACAGATGTGTCTAAACCAGATCATGTATGAAACATGAAAGAGCCGAAATGATATATAATTGTGAAATAGAAATAAAAATAGATTTGAATAATTTTTTTTTTATTATTTTTTTTTTTGTGAATGCAACAGATTGCCTTCAAAAATTGCTTGATGGTTGCTAATGACTAAAAGAGTCCACCTGTGTGTAGTCTAATCTCAGTGA